>NW_020260207.1:0-4314 GCF_003255815.1 Theropithecus gelada
GGGAGAAGGTAGGTTAGACACAGGTCTGGTAATCATGTTCATCTAGGGTGACTGTGAAAAACACAATGCTAGACCCTGCCCCAGGCATCTAGTTCAGCATTTGCAAGAGAGAGGCCTGGGAGTCTGTATATTTTTAAGGAAGATCCCAGGTTTGAGAAACGCTGGTTGAGAGATTAAGTTCCCTCACTTTAAATCAGTGGTCCTCAAACTTGGCTACACATGGAATTGTCTGGAGAATTAAAAAGAAAAAAAAAAATACTGATGAGAGATTCTGATGTAGTTTTTCTGGGGTTCAAACTCAGCATTGTGATTTCATAAGGCCCTCCAGGTGTTTCTAAATGTGCAGTCAAGACTAACGATCACTGCTTTAGAGCCAGACATGCCTGGTGGTTCTGTCTGAACTGAAGAACTGTGACCTTAGATGCTGTATTAATACTTCATCTCTCCAGGCCTCAGTTTCTTCATCTCAAAAATGGGCTCGTGCCTGTAATCCCAGCACTTTGGGAGGCTGAGGCAGGAGGATCACTTGAGCCCAGGAGTTTGAGACAAGCCTGGGCAATGTAGCGAGACCCTCACCTCTACCAAAAAAAAAAAATTAGTCCAATGTGGTAGTGTCTGCCTGTGGTCCCAGTTACTCAGAAGGCTGAGGTGGGAGGATTGCTCGAACCTGGGAGGTCGAGACTGCAGCAAGCCGTGTTCATGCCACTGTACTCCAGCCTGGGTGACAGAGTGAGACATTGCCTCATAAAAAGAAATTTTAATGAAAATTGTGATCACTCTTTTAGGAGTGGTGCTGGGCGTGCAGGAAGCATGCCTGGAAACTGTTGTTCATAGTGCTGGGAACCTGGTCAGTCTTTCCATATTCTGGATGCAAGTTCTTTATCAGATAAATAATTTGCAAATATTTTCTCCAAGTCTGTGGCTTCTGTTTTTGTTAACATTGTTGGCCGGGTGTGGTGGCGCACACCTGTAATCCCAGCTACTCGGGAGGCTGAAGCAGGAGAAACGCTTGAACCCAGGAGGCAGAGATTGCGGTGAGCAGAGATCGCACCACTGCACTCCAGCCTGGGTAACAAAATGAGATTCCGTCTCAAAAACAGAAAGAAAAGAAAGAATAAATAAGACCTACTATTTGATAGGACAAAAAGGTGACTACAGTCAGTAATAATTTAATTGTACATTTAAAAATAACTAATAGGCCGGGCACGGTGGCTCACAACTGTAATCCCAACACTTTGGGAGGCCGAGGCGGGCGGATCACGAGGTCAGGAGATTGAGACCATCCTGGCTAACACGGTGAAACCCTGTCTCTACTAAAAATACAAAACATTAGCCGGGCATGGTTGTGGGGACCTGTAGTCTAGCTACTCGGGAGGCTGAGGCAGGAGAATGGCATGAACCTGGGAGGTGGAGCTTGCAGTGAGCCGAGATTGCACCACTGCACTCCAGCCTGGGTAACAGAGTGAGACTCCATCTCAAAAAAGAAAAAAGAAAAAGAAGAAAAAACTAACAAAGGATAAATTCTTGAGGGGATGGATACCCCGTTCTCCATGAGGTGACTACTAATATCTAGTATTTGATAGCACAACACGGTGACTATAGTTAAAATAATTTAATTATACATTTAAAAATAACTGATAGAGTATAATTGGATTGTTTGTAACACAAAGGATAAATGCTTGCAGGCGTGGCTGGATACCCCGTTTCCCATGATTGTATATTGTATATTGCATGCTTATAGCAAAACCTCGCATGTGTCCCATAAATATATACACCTACTATGTAACCATAAAAATTAAAAATTAAAACTTAAAAAAAATAGCAAAACCTGCTCACAGGCAAACCTGCTCACCTAATCTTTTTTTTGAGATGGAGTCTCACTCTGTCATCCAGGCTGGAGTGCAGTGGCATAATCTCGGCTCACTGCAACATCCACCTCCCGGGTTTAAGCGATTCCCCTACGTCAGCCTCCTGAGTAGCTGGGATTACAGGCACACGCCACCACGCCTGGCTAATTTTTGTATCTTCAGTAGAGATAAGTTTTTTCCATGTTGGCCAGGTTGTTCTTGAACTCCTGACCTCAAGTGATCCACCGGCCTCGGCCGCCCAAAGTTCTGGGATTATAGGCATGAGCCAAAATGCCTGGCCTGCTCACCTAATCTCTTGGGCGTTGAAAGGCCTTTGGTTGTAAATCTACCAAGGCAAGCTCTTCTTCAGTTTATCTTCCCTACACCAGCACCAGCCACTCATCCACATCTTTTGTTCTAGGGCTCTGTGCAACCCCAGGAGCCTTGCACAGACCCATAATCTGAGCCCCTGGGAACTTGCTATCAAAGGCACAATTTCTGAAAGCCCAGGTGGCCAGCAGATGGACATCTCTGGCTAACTCCATGGTGTGATGTGACAGGCACACAGGTCAAAGGGCCAGCCATTGAACTCACTGAGCAAGCCTTCAGACCCAGTAGGGTCTAGTGATGTCATGGAGGAGTCAGAAAGGTCAAGGGCAATATGTGGGAATGGCCCAGCCCATTGCATTTTTACAACTTCTAATCAGCATCAGTGAGAAACCCTTCCTCGCATGGCCTGTGAACCCCACCTCTGACGCCACTGGAGCACTTTCATTTCACTTCTCAGCATTCTGTGGGTGTGTCAGGTCTCGGACGGACTAAGTGGCCCCGCCCAGGTCACGCAGCTGGTGACGGCAGGCCCAGAACTTGAAGGCAGGGCACAGCCCAGCCCACTTCCCAATTCCCTGCTGTGCCCCATGGCCAGCAGCACATGTCAGAGGCTTTCCCAAAGGCCTCCGTGTCCTGCCTGTTGGGGAAGCCCCTGGCTTTCTCTCTGTCTGGGGTGGACTCTCAGCTCTGTCCTGGTTGGAGGGAAGAAATTTCCAGGGTGGCGCCCAGAGAGTGGTAGAGGCCAGAGTCTGGCAACCAATGAGCCTTTTGGACAATTGGGTGGGAGTTGGGCCATTGGGTTGGGGAGGAAGGGTTCAAGAAGGGGCCCAGGGGTCTCAAATCCGTCCTGTGTGTTTCATGCCCAGCATGTCAGGGAGTTTAGTCCAACGTCATCACCATCAATATTTCCTCCTGCCTGTCAATAAACACTGATTCAGTGAAAACCGTATTGTGCCGGGTGCAGTGGCTCATACCTATAATCCCAGCAGTTTGGGAGGCTGAGGCAGATGGATCACTTGAGCCCAGAAGTTCAAGACCAGTCTGGGCAAAATGGCGAGACCCCATCTCTACAAAACAATACAAAACTTAGCCAGGTATGGTGCTGCACACCTGTGGTCCCAGCTACTTGGGAGGCTGAGGTGGGAGATCACTTGAGCCCAGGGGTTGAGGCTGCAGTGAGCTGTGAGCACAACACTGCCCTCCAGCCTGGGTGACAGAACGAGCCTTTGTCTTAAAAAAAAAAAAAAGAAAGAAAGAAAGAAAGAAAAAAACCTAAGAACAAAAGACAAAAACTGTATCATTTGGTGGGTAAGAGTTTTGGAATCGGCTCAGGCCAGCTGCAGCATGTATTAGCTATAGGATCCGGGGCGAGTCACTGAGGGCACCTAAGCATCAAACGCCCTCAAATAATATGGTGATTTTTTTTTTTTTTTTTTTTTTTTAGATGGAGTCTTGCTCTGTCACCCAGGCTGGAGTGCAATGGCATAATCTCAGCTCACTTCTCAGCAACCTTCTCCTCCCAGGTTCAAGTGATTCTCCCACCTCAGCTTCCTGAGTAGCTGGAATTACAGGTGTGAGCCACCATGCCCGGCTAATTTTTGTATTTTTGTAGAGATGGGGTTTCACCATGTTGGCCAGGCTGGTCTTGAAATCCTGACCTCGGGTGATCCACCTGCCTTGGCCTCCCAACGTTCTGGGATTATAGTCGTGAGCCACCTTGCCTGGCCGAAATGATGATTTTTATTGCCTTCCTCAGAGAACAATTGCCCGAGCTAAATAGGGTAATGCTTAGCATATAGTCGGCACTCGGGATTTTTTAAAATGCAGATGCAGCTTCTGGACAAATTCCTAGGATCTCCCTAGCACCCCTTGCTTCCTGCCCCAACCAGATTGAGAACCTGGAGCTGTCCCGGTGGGACCTGTGGAGATGGGAAAGGGGCCGGTGGGGTCCCTCACCCACACCCTCCCTCTTCCCCCCAGCAGCCGGCACCATGGAGATTGTGTACGTGTACGTCAAGAAGCGCAGCGAGTTCGGGAAGCAGTGCAATTTCTCTGACCGCCAGGCCGAGGTGAACATCGACATCATGCCCAACCCTGAGCTGGCCGAGCAGTTCGTGGAGCGGAACCCAGTGGACAC
>NW_020260208.1:0-4314 GCF_003255815.1 Theropithecus gelada
AATGAAATCAAAACAGTTAGTGCCAAATTAATTTAAATTAAAACAGTTGGTGCAAACCCTGATAGCTACAGGTCTCCTGGCCCAGCCAATAGGCACAACCTTCAGACCAGTCGCTTATCTCTCCAAACAACTAGACACCACAGTACAGGGATGGCAGCCCTGCCTACGCGCTCTTGCCGCAGCGGCAGAACTAACCAAAGAAGCTTTAAAACTTACCTTAGGAGGCCCACTTACAGTCCATTCCACACATCGTCTTCAAGACTTAATCACCCACAAATGCATCAGTCATCTCACTCCTTCCCGCATACAGTTATTCCATGTCCTATTTTTAGAAAATCCTGACATTAAAATAGCCACCTGTTCTTCTCTCAATCCCGCTACTCTCCTGCCTACTCCAAATACCTCACACACCCCAGAACATTCATGCCCAGAGATTATCCAGTTAGCTCTCCCAACCCATCTCCACTTATGGGATCAACCCCTCCCAGACCCACAACTGACATTCTTTGTGGACGGGAGTTCATTCGTTGACCCCCATGGAAACAGACACGCGGGATATGCAGTAGTCACCAACACACAGGTGATAGAAGCTAAGCCTCTCCCATTAGGCACCACCTCACAAAAGGCAGAACTCACTGCCTTAACCCGGGCACTCCATCTCTCTGAGGGAAAAACAGTTAATATATATACTGATTCCAAGTATGCATACATGATAGCACACACACATTCCGTCCTTTGGCAAGAACGTGGGTTTTTTACCACAAAAGGAACCCCTATCATAAATGGGAAACATATCCAACGGTTGCTAGAGGCTCTAACCTCCCCTAAAGAGGTAGCTATAGTTCATTGTAGAGGACATCAAAAACCTACCAACCCCATTGCCCAAGGCAACAACTTGGCCGATACCACTGCAAAATCCATAGCACTATCTACAGAAAAACCTCAATCCCTATGTTTCTTAACTCCTCAATACACCCCTTCTTATTCCTCAGAAGAAAAAAACAAGCTTTTACAGAACCCACATGCAACTATTACCCCCGACCAATGGATCTTTATCCATAACCGTGTCGTCCTCCCTGAAGCTCAAACACAACACATTTTAAGAGATATTCACAACTCTTTACACATTGGACATCAGGCCCTATACAACTTTCTAAACCCCATCATTGAGTGTCCATCCCTTCTTTCTCACCTCAAGAGAATTAGCCAACAGTGTTTAATCTGCCTAAAAGCAAATGCTCAAGGGGGAATACGTAACGCCCATCCAAGTCATCAGCTTAGAGGACATCAACCGGGAGAGGATTGGCAGATTGATTTCACCCACATGCCTAGGCACAAAAAGCTTCGTTACCTACTCACCCTGGTAGATACCTTTTCAGGATGGATAGAAGCCTACCCCACCACAGGAGAAAGTGCATCCATTGTAGCCTCCATTCTCATAGAACAAATCATTCCTCGTTTTGGGCTTCCCCGGTCAATCCAATCTGATAACGGCCCGGCTTTTATTTCCAGAGTGATCCAGCTAGTGACAGATTCTCTCAACATTACTTGGAAGCTACATATTCCATACCATCCCCAGTCATCCGGAAAGGTTGAACGGGCAAATGGACTCATCAAGCAACAACTCACCAAACTTTCCATAGAGACACGTCAATCGTGGGTAACCTTGCTTCCCCTTGCACTTACCCGGCTACGAGCTACACCTAGAGGCCCCACAGGCCTCAGTCCTTTTGAACTAGTATACGGGCGCCCCCTCGCACTACAAGAACTCCCTAGCCTCCCCACGCCATTGGCACCCTACCTTCCATACCTTTCTCTCTTAAGGCAATTACTTAGAGAACACGCTGAGAGGTCACTTCCCCACCCTACACAAGGAAATTCGGAAGCCGCCTCAGCCCTTTCACCAGGCGACCAGGTTTTACTCAAGGACCTGCACGCAAAAGGCCTTACCCCTAAGTGGAAAGGTCCATACACAGTAATCCTTACCACTTCCACAGCAGCCAAACTCTTAGGCCACAGTTCTTGGGTCCACCTTACTCAACTAAAAAGAGCCCCGCCCCCTCAGACTCAGTGGCAGTCCACCGAACTGTCACCCACCCGTCTGAGAATAACCAGACTTAATACAAACTAAATGAGCTACGCTCTTCTGAAATTCTCCCGCTTTCTCACTATTCTCCATCTCAACTTAACTGAATTTCCCCTCATAGACCCTCTAGAAACCTTCCTTCCTGACCCTTCCCCTGACCAGTAGGTTTCCCAACTTTTTACTCTCATAGAAGACCTAGCTCGGTAAGGTGCCCTTTATGATTTCAGCAATGTTAAACCTACCCTCTACACCTTTGTTACCACTATTATGGTTCACCCTAATTATTCCTGCTAGCCTTACTAATCCTAAATTTGTATGGAGATTTTCTATAACTGAAACCTGGTCTACTAGCAACCAGGCTCACTCACAAACGCAAGGTACTGCAGATTGCTCCCCCCAGGGCTGTCAAGATGCCCTCCTCCTTAACTTTCACCTGAGCTCTGTCGGCAACTATGACCACCCAGTCATATGTTTCTTGTACGACCAAACAGAGTATAACTGTAAGAACTACTGGCAAGAAACCAACCTGGGGTGTCCATACAACTATTGCAACATGCATGAGATAGGTTTAATGTGTGCAAATGGCATTTGCACCCCCAATGATCGACCTTTTGTAAGAAATAGAACATCAGGAGGATATATTCTTACTATTAAGGATCCCTGGGACCCCCGGTGGGCTCAGGGAGTTAAAGGTGGACTATATGCAACATCTTGGTCCTCATATCCCACCGCAACCCTCCAAATAAAGAGAGTATACGTGCAACAAGTACCCGCCCCTAAGAGTAAACAAGTAGATCCTCCTAAGAGTGTACAGGCCCTACAAAATTTAACCTCAGTTGTAAAATCTCATGAACAGAAAATACAGAAGCTGTTAAGCCCCCCAAACTCCCCTAACAATGAGGACCCATTCTCATGGCTAACACTTATTCGCCAGGGACTTAACTTAACCCAGGCTGCTGGAGTAAGGAACCTCTCCCACTGCTTCCTTTGTGCTGCACTCGGAAAAGCTCCCTTAGTGGCAGTCCCACTACCAACCGCTTTCAATATCACCACTGACTCTACCAGCTCTTCTCAAGCAACATCCTTGCCTCAAGTCCCATTATACCGTAATCCACAGAGTCAGACCCTTCCTTTTTGCTATTCTACTCCAAACTCTTCGTGGTGTGATCGCACACAAGCTCCCAGCAGGACCCAGACGGCCCCCGTTGGTGGCTACTTTTGGTGTAACCAAACTTTATCTAAAACTCTTAACCATGCCTCCATCACCCAGTCCCTTTGTGTTCCGGTATCTTTAGTGCCTAGCTTAACCCTATATAGCGAAGGAGAATTATCTGAACTAGCTTCCCAGCTCAGCTCCAGCAATAACATCCAAAAGCGGGCTGTTTTTCTTCCCTTAATTATCGGGGTTTCCCTAGCTTCAACAATTTAACACCCCCTTAACCCCCGGACCACCGGTATGGCTACTGCCTGTAGTACAGCAGATGCTTCCATTCCTAATTCCCATACTAATCCTCTGCCTTATGTTATGTCTTGCTCCCATTCTAATAAAATTTTTCCGAGCCAAGGTCCAAGAGATCACCCAAGTCACCTTCAACCAAATGCTCCTGCATCCCTACACTCAACTGCCAACCTCAGACCCTAACTACGCCCCTTAACAGCAGGAAGCAGCCAGACAGACCACGGTGCCCTAAATTCTTATAATCAATAAGAGGTTGGACTGTTTGGGTGAAGGAGAAAGGACAAGATGGAGGAAGGTGAACAAGAAGGCATAATCCATGTTGCTTCCGGGTTCTTCCTCACCAACTTTCCCGCGCGCGGGAAGATGCAGATCAACCGAGCATGCTCCAGGTGATGTCAATCCGAAGAGATCAAAACTTACCCGGCCACGCCTATGGAGACGCCCCTATCACGCCCTTATCCTGCCCACTGCCCTCCCCCTTCCAGTACCAATGCATAAAAGTCTGCCACTGGCAGGAGCCAGCGTGACTTCTTCGGCCCCCGCATTTGTGGACCGGAGAACATCACCCGAGAGCGCCGGTGCGACTTCCCTGGCCCCCCACACCTGAGGACCAGAGAACCTCGTCTGAGAGTGTATGCATATTTGCAATAAAAGACTGCCACTTTCTTATGTACTTTGGCCTCATGTTTAATTACTTAGCTCTCCCAAATTAAGTTACATTAAATGAAATCAAAACAGTTAGTGCCAAATTAATTTAAATTAAAACAGT
>NW_020260209.1:0-4314 GCF_003255815.1 Theropithecus gelada
ACTGTTTTAATTTAAATTAATTTGGCACTAACTGTTTTGATTTCATTTAATGTAACTTAATTTGGGAGAGCTAAGTAATTAAACATGAGGCCAAAGTACATAAGAAAGTGGCAGTCTTTTATTGCAAATATGCATACACTCTCAGACGAGGTTCTCTGGTCCTCAGGTGTGGGGGGCCAGGGAAGTCGCACCGGCGCTCTCGGGTGATGTTCTCCGGTCCACAAATGCGGGGGCCGAAGAAGTCACGCTGGCTCCTGCCAGTGGCAGACTTTTATGCATTGGTACTGGAAGGGGGAGGGCAGTGGGCAGGATAAGGGCGTGATAGGGGCGTCTCCATAGGCGTGGCCGGGTAAGTTTTGATCTCTTCGGATTGACATCACCTGGAGCATGCTCGGTTGATCTGCATCTTCCCGCGCGCGGGAAAGTTGGTGAGGAAGAACCCGGAAGCAACATGGATTATGCCTTCTTGTTCACCTTCCTCCATCTTGTCCTTTCTCCTTCACCCAAACAGTCCAACCTCTTATTGATTATAAGAATTTAGGGCACCGTGGTCTGTCTGGCTGCTTCCTGCTGTTAAGGGGCGTAGTTAGGGTCTGAGGTTGGCAGTTGAGTGTAGGGATGCAGGAGCATTTGGTTGAAGGTGACTTGGGTGATCTCTTGGACCTTGGCTCGGAAAAATTTTATTAGAATGGGAGCAAGACATAACATAAGGCAGAGGATTAGTATGGGAATTAGGAATGGAAGCATCTGCTGTACTACAGGCAGTAGCCATACCGGTGGTCCGGGGGTTAAGGGGGTGTTAAATTGTTGAAGCTAGGGAAACCCCGATAATTAAGGGAAGAAAAACAGCCCGCTTTTGGATGTTATTGCTGGAGCTGAGCTGGGAAGCTAGTTCAGATAATTCTCCTTCGCTATATAGGGTTAAGCTAGGCACTAAAGATACCGGAACACAAAGGGACTGGGTGATGGAGGCATGGTTAAGAGTTTTAGATAAAGTTTGGTTACACCAAAAGTAGCCACCAACGGGGGCCGTCTGGGTCCTGCTGGGAGCTTGTGTGCGATCACACCACGAAGAGTTTGGAGTAGAATAGCAAAAAGGAAGGGTCTGACTCTGTGGATTACGGTATAATGGGACTTGAGGCAAGGATGTTGCTTGAGAAGAGCTGGTAGAGTCAGTGGTGATATTGAAAGCGGTTGGTAGTGGGACTGCCACTAAGGGAGCTTTTCCGAGTGCAGCACAAAGGAAGCAGTGGGAGAGGTTCCTTACTCCAGCAGCCTGGGTTAAGTTAAGTCCCTGGCGAATAAGTGTTAGCCATGAGAATGGGTCCTCATTGTTAGGGGAGTTTGGGGGGCTTAACAGCTTCTGTATTTTCTGTTCATGAGATTTTACAACTGAGGTTAAATTTTGTAGGGCCTGTACACTCTTAGGAGGATCTACTTGTTTACTCTTAGGGGCGGGTACTTGTTGCACGTATACTCTCTTTATTTGGAGGGTTGCGGTGGGATATGAGGACCAAGATGTTGCATATAGTCCACCTTTAACTCCCTGAGCCCACCGGGGGTCCCAGGGATCCTTAATAGTAAGAATATATCCTCCTGATGTTCTATTTCTTACAAAAGGTCGATCATTGGGGGTGCAAATGCCATTTGCACACATTAAACCTATCTCATGCATGTTGCAATAGTTGTATGGACACCCCAGGTTGGTTTCTTGCCAGTAGTTCTTACAGTTATACTCTGTTTGGTCGTACAAGAAACATATGACTGGGTGGTCATAGTTGCCGACAGAGCTCAGGTGAAAGTTAAGGAGGAGGGCATCTTGACAGCCCTGGGGGGAGCAATCTGCAGTACCTTGCGTTTGTGAGTGAGCCTGGTTGCTAGTAGACCAGGTTTCAGTTATAGAAAATCTCCATACAAATTTAGGATTAGTAAGGCTAGCAGGAATAATTAGGGTGAACCATAATAGTGGTAACAAAGGTGTAGAGGGTAGGTTTAACATTGCTGAAATCATAAAGGGCACCTTACCGAGCTAGGTCTTCTATGAGAGTAAAAAGTTGGGAAACCTACTGGTCAGGGGAAGGGTCAGGAAGGAAGGTTTCTAGAGGGTCTATGAGGGGAAATTCAGTTAAGTTGAGATGGAGAATAGTGAGAAAGCGGGAGAATTTCAGAAGAGCGTAGCTCATTTAGTTTGTATTAAGTCTGGTTATTCTCAGACGGGTGGGTGACAGTTCGGTGGACTGCCACTGAGTCTGAGGGGGCGGGGCTCTTTTTAGTTGAGTAAGGTGGACCCAAGAACTGTGGCCTAAGAGTTTGGCTGCTGTGGAAGTGGTAAGGATTACTGTGTATGGACCTTTCCACTTAGGGGTAAGGCCTTTTGCGTGCAGGTCCTTGAGTAAAACCTGGTCGCCTGGTGAAAGGGCTGAGGCGGCTTCCGAATTTCCTTGTGTAGGGTGGGGAAGTGACCTCTCAGCGTGTTCTCTAAGTAATTGCCTTAAGAGAGAAAGGTATGGAAGGTAGGGTGCCAATGGCGTGGGGAGGCTAGGGAGTTCTTGTAGTGCGAGGGGGCGCCCGTATACTAGTTCAAAAGGACTGAGGCCTGTGGGGCCTCTAGGTGTAGCTCGTAGCCGGGTAAGTGCAAGGGGAAGCAAGGTTACCCACGATTGACGTGTCTCTATGGAAAGTTTGGTGAGTTGTTGCTTGATGAGTCCATTTGCCCATTCAACCTTTCCGGATGACTGGGGATGGTATGGAATATGTAGCTTCCAAGTAATGTTGAGAGAATCTGTCACTAGCTGGATCACTCTGGAAATAAAAGCCGGGCCGTTATCAGATTGGATTGACCGGGGAAGCCCAAAACGAGGAATGATTTGTTCTATGAGAATGGAGGCTACAATGGATGCACTTTCTCCTGTGGTGGGGTAGGCTTCTATCCATCCTGAAAAGGTATCTACCAGGGTGAGTAGGTAACGAAGCTTTTTGTGCCTAGGCATGTGGGTGAAATCAATCTGCCAATCCTCTCCCGGTTGATGTCCTCTAAGCTGATGACTTGGATGGGCGTTACGTATTCCCCCTTGAGCATTTGCTTTTAGGCAGATTAAACACTGTTGGCTAATTCTCTTGAGGTGAGAAAGAAGGGATGGACACTCAATGATGGGGTTTAGAAAGTTGTATAGGGCCTGATGTCCAATGTGTAAAGAGTTGTGAATATCTCTTAAAATGTGTTGTGTTTGAGCTTCAGGGAGGACGACACGGTTATGGATAAAGATCCATTGGTCGGGGGTAATAGTTGCATGTGGGTTCTGTAAAAGCTTGTTTTTTTCTTCTGAGGAATAAGAAGGGGTGTATTGAGGAGTTAAGAAACATAGGGATTGAGGTTTTTCTGTAGATAGTGCTATGGATTTTGCAGTGGTATCGGCCAAGTTGTTGCCTTGGGCAATGGGGTTGGTAGGTTTTTGATGTCCTCTACAATGAACTATAGCTACCTCTTTAGGGGAGGTTAGAGCCTCTAGCAACCGTTGGATATGTTTCCCATTTATGATAGGGGTTCCTTTTGTGGTAAAAAACCCACGTTCTTGCCAAAGGACGGAATGTGTGTGTGCTATCATGTATGCATACTTGGAATCAGTATATATATTAACTGTTTTTCCCTCAGAGAGATGGAGTGCCCGGGTTAAGGCAGTGAGTTCTGCCTTTTGTGAGGTGGTGCCTAATGGGAGAGGCTTAGCTTCTATCACCTGTGTGTTGGTGACTACTGCATATCCCGCGTGTCTGTTTCCATGGGGGTCAACGAATGAACTCCCGTCCACAAAGAATGTCAGTTGTGGGTCTGGGAGGGGTTGATCCCATAAGTGGAGATGGGTTGGGAGAGCTAACTGGATAATCTCTGGGCATGAATGTTCTGGGGTGTGTGAGGTATTTGGAGTAGGCAGGAGAGTAGCGGGATTGAGAGAAGAACAGGTGGCTATTTTAATGTCAGGATTTTCTAAAAATAGGACATGGAATAACTGTATGCGGGAAGGAGTGAGATGACTGATGCATTTGTGGGTGATGAAGTCTTGAAGACGATGTGTGGAATGGACTGTAAGTGGGCCTCCTAAGGTAAGTTTTAAAGCTTCTTTGGTTAGTTCTGCCGCTGCGGCAAGAGCGCGTAGGCAGGGCTGCCATCCCTGTACTGTGGTGTCTAGTTGTTTGGAGAGATAAGCGACTGGTCTGAAGGTTGTGCCTATTGGCTGGGCCAGGAGACCTGTAGCTATCAGGGTTTGCACCAACTGTTTTAATTTAAATTAATTTGGCACTAACTGTTTTGATTTCATT
>NW_020260210.1:0-4310 GCF_003255815.1 Theropithecus gelada
AAGAGAAAGAAGCTTTCTGAGAAACTTCTTTGTGTTCTGTGAAATAAACTCACAGCGTTACAGCTTTCCCCTCAAGAAGCCTTTCGGTAAGACAGTTCTTGTGGAATTTGCAAAGTGATATTTGGAAGCCCATTGAGGGCTATTTTGAAAAAGGAAAAAGCCTCAGATGAAATCTGGAAAGAAGCTTTCTGAGAAACTGCTTGGTGTTCTGTAAATTCATCTCACAGAGTTACAGCTTTCCCCTCAAGAAGCTGCGGGCTAAGCCTGTACTGGTGGAATTCGGAAAGGGATATTTGGAAGCCCATAGAGGGCTATGGTGAAAAAGAAAATATCCTCAGAGAAAAACTGGAAAGAAGCTTTCTGAGAAACTGCTTTGTGATGTGTGAGTTCCACTCACAGAGTTTCATCTGAATTTCGTGGATCTCTTTGCTAGCCTTACTTCTGTGGAATCTGAGAACAGATATTTCGCATCCCTTTGGAGACTATAGGGCCAAAGGAAATATCGTCCGATAAGAAAGAGAAAGAATCCTTCTGAGAAACTTCTTTTTTTTCTGTGAAATCATCTCACAGAGTTATAGGTTTCCCCTCAAGAAGCCTTTCGCTAACACAGTTCTTGTGGAATTTGCAAAGTGATATTTGGAAGCTCATAGAGGACTATGGTGAAAAAGGAAATATCCTCAGAAGGAATCTGCAAAGAAGCTTTCTGAGAAACTGCTTAGTGTTCTGTTAATTCACCTCACAGAGTTACAGCTTTCCCCTCAAGAAGCCGCTCTCCTAAGCCTGTTCTTGTGGAATTCGCAAAGGGATATTTTGAAGCCCATAGAGGGCTATGGTGAAAAAGAAAATATCCTCAGAGAAAAACTCAAAGAAGCTTTCTGAGAAACTGCTTTGTGATGTGTGACTTCCACTCACAGAGTTACATCTGTATTTCGTGGATCTCTTTGCTAGCCTAATTCTGTGGAATCTGAGAACAGATATTTCGGATCCTTTGAAGACTATAGGGCCAAAGGAATTATCCTCCGATAAAAAAGAGAAAGAATCTGTCTGAGAAACTTCTTTGTGTTCTGTGAAATCATGTCACAGAGTTACAGCTTTCGCCTCAAGAAGCCTTTCGCTAAGACAGTTCTTCCGAATTGGCAAAGTGATATTTGGAAGCCAATACAGCGCTATGGTGAAAAAGAAAATATCCTCAGAGAAAAACTGGAAAGAAGCTTTCTGAGAAACTTCTTTGTGTTTTTTGAAATCATCTCACAGAGTTACAGCTTTCCCCTCAAGAAGCCTTTCGCTAAGACAGTTCTTGCACAATTTCCGAAGTGATATTCGGAAGCCCATAGAGGGCTATGGTGAAAAAGGAAATATCCTCAGACGAAATCTGGAAAGAAGCTTTCTGAGAAACTGCTTAGTGTTCTGTTAATTCATCTCACAGAGTTACAGCTTTCCCCTCAAGAAGCCGCTCGCTAAGCCTGTTCTTCTGGAATTCGCAAAGGGATATTTGGAATCCCGTAGGGGGCTATGGTGAAAAAGAAAATATCCTCAGAGAAAAACTGGAAAGGAGCTTTCTGAGAAACTGCTTTGTGATGTGTGACTTCCACTCACAGAGTTACATCTGTATTTCATGGATCTCTTTGCTAGCCTTACTTCTGTGGAATCTGAGAACAGATATTTCGGATCCCTTTGAACAGTATAGGGCCAAAGGAAATATCCTCCGATAACAAAGAGAAAGAAGCTTTCTGAGAAACTTCTTTGTGTTCTGTGAAATCATCTCACAGAGTTACAGCTTTCCCCTCAAGAAGCCTTTCGCTAAGACAGTTCTTGTGGAATTTGCAAAGTGATATTTGGAAGCGCATAGAGCGCTACGGCGAAAAAGAAATTATCCTCAGACGAAATGTGGAAAGAAGCTTTCTGAGAAACTGCTTAGTGTTCTGTTAATTCATCTCACAGAGTTGCAGCTTTCCTCTCAAGAAGCCGCTCGCTAAGCCTGTTCTTGTGGAAATCGAAAGGGATATTTGGAAGCCTATAGTGGGGTATGGTGAAAAAGAAAATATCCTCAGAGAAAAACTGGATAGAAGCTTTCTGAGAAACTGCTTTGTGATGTGTGACTTCCACTCACAGAGTTTCATCTTTATTTCCTGGATCTCTTTGCTACCCTTATTTCTGTGGAATCTGAGAACAGATATTTCAGATCTCTTTGTAGACTATAAAGCCAAAGGAAATATCCTCCGATATCAAAGAGAAAGAAGCTTTCTGAGAAACTTCTTTGTGTTCTGTGAAATAATCTCAGAGAGTTAGAGATTTCCCCTCAAGACGCCTTTCGCTAAGATCGTTCTTGTGGAATTTGCAAAGTGATATTTGGAAGCCCATAAAGGGCTATGGTGAAAAAGGAAATATCCTCAGATGAAATGTGGAAAGAAGCTTTCTAAGAAACTGCTTAGAGTTCTGTGTATTCATCTCACAGAGTTACAGCTTTCCCCTCGAAAAGCCGCTCGCTAAGCCTGTTCTTGTGGAATTCGCAAAGTGATATTTGCAAGCCCATAGAGGTCTATGGTGAAAAAGGAATTATCCTCAGGGAAAAACTGGAAAGAAGCTTTCTCAGAAACTGCTTTGCGATGTGTGACTTCCACTCACAGAGTTACATCTGGATTTACTGGATCTCTTTCCTAGCCTTATTTCTGTGGAATCTCAGAAGAGATATTTCGGATACTTTGAAGACTCTAGGGCCAAAGGAAATATCCTCCGATAAAAAAGAGAAAGAAGCTTTCGGAGAAACTTCTTTGTGTTCTGTGAAATCATCTCACAGAGTTACAGCTTTCCCATCAAGAAACCTTTCGCTAAGACAGTTCAAGTGGAATTTGCAAAGTGATATTTGGAAGCTCATAGAGGGCTATGCTGAAAAAGGAAATACCCTCAGATGAAATCTGGAAAGAAGCTTTCTGAGAAACTACTTAGTGTTCTGTGAATTCATCTCACAGAGTTACATCTTTCCCCACAAGAAGTCGCTCGCTAAGCCTGTTCTTGTGGAATTCGCAAACTGATAATTGGACGCCCATAGACGACTATGGGGAAAATCGAAATATCCTCAGAGAAAAACTTCAGCGAAGCTCTCTGAGAAACTGCTTTGTGATGTGTGACTTCCACTCACAGAGTTACATCTGTATTTCGTGGATCTCTTTGCTAGCCTTATTTCTCTGGAATCTGAGAACAGATGTTTCGGATCCTTTTGAAGACTATAGGGCCAAAGGAAATATCCTCCGATAACAAAAAGAAAGAAGCTTTCAGAGAAACTTCTTTGTGTTCTGTGAAATAATCTCACAGAGTTACAGCTTTCCCCTCAAGAAGCCTTTCTCTAAGACTGTTCTTGTGGAATTTGCAAAGTGATATTCGGAAGCCCATAGATGGCTACGGTGAGAAAGGAAATATCCTCAGATGAAATCTGGAAAGAAGGTTTCTGAGAAATTGCTTCGTGTTCTGTGAATTCATGTCAAAGAGGTACAGCTTTCCCCTCAAGAAGCCGCTCGCTAAGCCTGTTTTTGTGGTATTCGCAAAGTGATATTTGGAATCCCATAGAGGGCTATGGTAAAAAGGAAATATCCTCAGAGAAAAACTGGAAAGAAGCTTTCTGAGAAACTGCTTTGTGATGTGTGACTTCCACTCACAGAGTTACATCTGTATTTCGTGGATCTCTTTGCTAGCCTTATTTTTGTGGAATCTGACAACAGGTATTTCGGATCCCCTTGAAGACTACAGGGCCAAAGGATATATCCTCCGATAACGAAGAGAAAGAATCTTTCTGAGAACCTTCTTTGTGTTCTGTGAAATCATCTCACAGAGTTACAGCTTTCCCCTCAAGAAGCCTTTCGCTAAGACCGTTCTTGTGGAATTTTCATAGTGATATATGGAAGCCCATAGAGGGCTATGGTGAAAAAAGAAATATCCTCAGATGAAATCTGGAAAGAAGATTTCTGAGAAACTGCTTAGTGTTCTGTTAATTCATCTTACAGAGTTACAGCTTTCCCCTCAAGGAGCCGCTCTCTAAGGCTTTTCTTCTGGAATTCGCAAAGTGATATTTGGAAGCCCCTAGAGGGCTATGGTGAAAAAGGAAATATCCTCAGATGAAATCTGGAAAGAAGCTTTCTGAGAAACTGCTCTGTGATGTGTGAATTCCACTCACAGAGTTACATCTGTATTTCGTGGATCTCTTGGCTAGCCTTATTTCTGTGGAATCTCAGAACAGATATTTCGGATCCCTTTGAAGACTATAGGGCCAAAGGAAATATCCTCCGATAACAAAGAGAAAGAAGATTTCTGAGAAA
>NW_020260211.1:0-4309 GCF_003255815.1 Theropithecus gelada
AAGTGAGTTTAATATACCAAAAGTCAATGGAGGAGAAAGTTATGAGACACGGGATGGTCATCCATATCAGCTGCTCTAGAAATGTTTGGTAAAATGAGGACTGAAAAGTGTGCATTGCATGTGGTAATTAGAGTTTGTTGATGGTAGCAAGAGAGATTTCAGTGAAATGCTGGAGAAGAGAGGTAGTGGAAGAGCCATATTCTGGGAAGTTAAGAAGTAAGAAAAATTTTTAGTTACCTTTGATGATACAGTGCAAAGATAAGGAGGCCAAGAAGTTCACAAGCTGTACCTAACCCACAGCTGTTTGGTAGTCCAGAGTGCAGACAGCATCTGGAAGCCTGAAACTGGATTGCAGGTTATCCTGGCAGACAGATGAGTACAGCTGTGGGAAATCCAGAGACAGTGGGAAATCCAGAGACAGGGGACACTTGGAAGTCTAGTACTTCTTTGCTACAGACATCTGGGGAACTCAGGACAATTGCATACTGAGTGTTGAATTCACTCTTACTTTTGGCCTCATAGTACTGAAGAGGGCTTCTTTTTTAGGATTATGGGCTAAGGGGGTCAGGCAACTTTTGAGGTTCTCTGTACTCTCATTAAGATCTACTTCTTGGCCCACAAAGCTAGCCAAGAAGGTTCAGCATCTCAGCAGTTGCATAGCCACTTGAAAAGGGTTTAGGCAACTTACGTGAACTTGCCCAATGTCTGGAACTGCTCTGGGTTTTTGTCTCTTTTTTTTTTTTTTCAGATAAGAGTCTCGCTCTGTCACCCAGGCTGGAGTGCAGTGGGGCGATCTTGGCTCACTGCAACCTCTGCCTCCTGGGTTGAAGCCATTCTCCTGCCTCAGCCTCCTGAGTAGCTGGGACTACAGGCGCACACCACCACGCCCAGCTAATTTTTGTAGTTTTAGTAGAGACGGGGTTTCGCTATATTGGTCAGGCTGGTCTTGAACTCCTGACTTCGTGATCCACCCACCTCGGCCTCCCAAAGTGCTGGGATTACAGGCATGAGCCAGCATGCCCGGCCTGGGTCTTCTGATTATATCATGGCTTAGATGTGGGGAACTTCCTCCCCACCCCCACCTGCCCCCACAAGAGCCAGGGCTTGTAAGATAAATGTCCTTGAGGCCCTCAGAGTTAACTATTAATCATCTTTATGATCTGATTCTTTGACTAGGAAAGATTCCCTTTCCCTCGCAGAGTTGATATGTCAGGGCTCTTGATTTATGTTTTTAACACATGTATGTTGAGTACCTATTGTGAACCAAATTCCCAATTGTGAGACAGCTGGGAACACAGCAGTGAATAAGACACACATAGTCTTTATAAACTTATAGTCTAGTTAGAGTCATATAAAAAGCAAACTTGTAAGTGAATAAAATACTTACTGTTGGAATTACTATAAAGGACACAGAGGGTCCTCAAGGAGGGTGATAAGGGAAGAAGGGCAACTTTAGATTTATAGTGAATTAGAATAATTCTAGCCACTGAAACAGATAAACTTCAAATTATCAATGCTTAAGACAGTAGATATAACTGCTTATATAAAGACCAATCAGCAGGGGCAAGAGGAGGCTCTGTTCCACATAGTTATTCAGGGATGATCCAGGGTAATAGGGTCCTTGCTATCTTTTTTTTTTTTTCTTTTGAGACAGAGTTTCACTCTTATTGCCCAGGCTGAAGTGCAATGGTGTGATCTCGGCTCACTGCAACCTCCAGAGGTTCAAGTGATTCTGCTGCCTCAGCCTCCCAAGTAGCTGGGATTACAGGCATCTGCCACCACACCCAGCTATTTTTTGTATTTTTAGTAGAGACAGGGTTTCACTATGTTGGTCAGGCTGGTCTCGAACTCCTGACCTCAGGCAATACACCCACCTCAGCCTCCTAGAGTGCTGGAATCACAGGCGTGAGCCAGCACGCCTGGCCGGTCCTTGCGATCTTTTTTTTTTTTTTTTTTTTTTGAGACGGAGTCTCGCTCTGTCGCCCAGGCTGGAGCGCAGTGGCTGGATCTCAGCTCACTGCAAGTTCCAGCTCCTGGGTTTACGCCATTTTGCCTCAGCCTCCCGAGTAGCTGGGACTACAGGTGCCCGCCACCTCGCCCGGCTAGTTTTTTGTATTTATTTATTTTTTTTAGTAGAGACGGGGTTTCACTGTGTTAGCCAGGATGGTCTCGATCTTCTGACCTCGTGATCCGCCCATCTCGGCCTCTCAAAGTGCTGGGATTACAGGCTTGAGCCACCGCGCCCGGCCGGTCCTTGCGATCTTTAACCCATGGCTCCCATGGCCTCTTTGTACGGCCAACAAAGAAGGGAATAAAGATCTCCCCTGGGAAATTTTTATGGGCCAGGTCTGGAAACTGTACATTACGTCTGGTTACATGCCATAGGCAGAACTCAGTGTGGTAGGCTGCTAATGGATCCACAGATATATCCCCATCCCAATCCTCAGAACCTGTGAATGTTACCTTGTTTGTAAAAAGGGTGTTTGTAGATATAATTAATTTAAGGATCTTGAGATGACAAGATTTCTGTAGATTATTTATGTGGCCCCTAAATGCCGTCACAAGTGTTCTTATGAGAGAGATGCAGAGGGGAGACAAGACAAAAGTGTTCTGTACCACACTGCCTTACACTGGTCTTTAATGGATATATCTTACCAACTTGGTAGAATCCTTAGAAGTTTTTTCTGAGTATCTATTATGATTAGGCGCTATGCTAGGCCTGGAATAAGCACAGGCAAATGAGACACAATCTCTGCTCTTAAGAAGCATGCCATTCAGGACAAGGGTCATAGTTCTTTTTTTTTTTTTTTTTTTTTTTGAGACAAGGTCTTACTCTGTCGCCCAGGCTGGAGGCTCCAGTGCAGTGGCACAAATAAGGCTCACTGCAGCCTCAAACTTCCAGGCTCAAGCAATCCTCCTGCCTCAGCTTCGTGAGTAGCTGGGATGACAGGTATGTACCACCACGCCTGGCTAATTTTTAAATAAATTTTTGTAGAGATAGGGTCTTGCCATGTTTCCCAGGCTGGTCTTGAACTCCTGGGGTCAAGCAATCCTCCCATCTTGGCCTCCTGAAGTGTTGGGATTACAGGTGTGAGCCCCTGCACTCAGCCCATGTTTCTTTTTTATCTTGTATCTCAAGAACATTGTTGGAAACACATGTAAGGTGGTGATTAAATACTCTGTTATTGTTCAGTTGATATCTGCTATACTTCTGATTTAATTAAAAGAGTTCCTATTTTGCCAAATTTGTCTTTCCAGCTGCCCGAGGATTTCCACTTAGAACCTTAAATGACTGGTTCAGCTCTATGAGAATTTATGTAATTACTGGGGAAGGGAATATATGCACTCCACAGATGCCTTGTTCAGGTAAGGTATGGCAGAGAGGTTCTTCCTGGAAGGTGGAAAATTATGCCGGAGGCTCAAAGATCTGTCTATTGCAGGCTTGCCTCCAGCTCTCCTGCAGGAGCAGCAGCAGAGGTTTAGGGGCTTGGAAAATGGTTACGTCTGTGACTTTGTTTTCAGATTGAAACCCAGTGGCAAAGTCAGCAAATGACTGGGCTTTGGTTTCAGGCTTACTTTTAATGATATGTACAAACCTGGAGCATACTTGGGCAACGCCTGTTAGTGGGAAGGGTCACTTCTGTTTATAGCCTGAGCAGAAAATATATGCTCTTGCCCACTTCCTTGTTTCCATTTCACATAGCACAGTCATCATACCTGTGCCACACTCTTCAACCTCACTGAGGACTCAAGCCCTGGGCCCTTTAACAGTTGTGCTGTTAAAGTCCACTGCGACTGAATGGGGTTTCTGGGAAGTAACTCTCAAACATGGTCCACTGCCTACTGGTGGGCCACCAAGGGTCTCCTAATGCTGCCAACCCCCCAAAATATGGGACTTTTCTTGAGTTCTCCTTGGAACTTGATATGCATGTCCATGGGCCTTTAGTTTTGTATGTAACTTAAAGGCTACTTATTTATAACCTTAATAGTTACCTTGGTTTTTAAAGGTTATTACAATCTAATATTCAGAATCTAAAGTAAGTGTTGCTAGGGTTTAACATTTTTTCAATTGAGGTGAAATTCACATAACATATAATTAACATGTTAATGTGTACAATTCAGTGGTATTTAGTGTAAACTTTAGCAGTATTTGATGTATTCACAATATTATACATCCATCAGCTCTCTCTAGTTTCTTTTTTTTTTTTTTGTAAGATGGAGTCTTGCTCTGTCGCCCAGGCTGAAGTGCAGTGGCCGGATCTCAGCTCACTGCAAGCTCCGCCTCCCGGGTTTACGCCATTCTCCCGCC
>NW_020260212.1:0-4304 GCF_003255815.1 Theropithecus gelada
TATGTGGAGTCTCACAGTACAGAAATATCACAAAGAGATTAGACTTCCTATACCCCAATTTTTTAAATTAAAAACACATTCATTGCAACTAATTCTAAATCCAACAAAGAAAAATAAATAAGTATATAAAAGCATGCCTCCAAAATGTAAACCACAGTCTCTTTACCCATAGGAGACCCATAATTTAGTGTACCTTTTCTTCAGTATGATCTCATTTTTTTTAGCCATTACCTAGGTGTCTCCTCGCTGCCCCATGAGGAAGTTCTTGGGCTCTTCAGGGCTCTTTGCTGTTTCATCGTTTTTTAGGTTTAAGGGCAGGATCATTTTCCCACACTTGCTTGTTTCCCTGATCACCAATTTTTCACAAGGACATCATTGTGCCTCAGAAAACCTAGTAACTGAACTTCATTCAAAGTGAAAACAATAAGGACATGTTGGCTGCTATGACAGCATCCTCAGTCACCGAATCTCCCTAGGGGACCAGACACGCCCCCAATCTCCTTGTAACTCCAGCAGGCAGGTATCGCTGCGGCTGACAGGACCCACCCACCCTGGGGGAGGCATGAAAGCAAAGAGAAGAGAAGGCAGGTGACTCATTTAGGAAACTCGGGTGATCCTCTCAAGTCATGTTTCTCAGGGTGTCGGGGACCAGCCACATGTAGGGAACCTCGTTGGCCTGGCAGGTGGCAGACTCCTGCGACCCTCCTCAGACACGTTAATCAGAGAATCTAAAGGCGGGCAGACTCTGAAAAGTATCTGTAAAGGAAGGACTTAGCTCTGCTGTGAGCCCACTACACGTCGGGTCACGCAGGATGCCGCTCCCGGCGTCCAATCTCCATTTCACCCTCCTGGGAGGAACACTCGTCAAGTCACAGAGCACGGTCTTCAGCGAACACCTTCCTGTGCGACCTCCACTGTCGCCCAGCCCTGCAGGAGTAGCCGCTGAGTAGGGGAAACAAGTCTTTGCTCCTGAGCCGGCCACCTTGACGCTGGGCATAAGACCAGCACTGCTACGTCTCTGGGGAAAGGAGCGGCCCTGGGCAGGAATGCACTTGGCAGCCCCAGGGAAGGGCCAGGTGTGGAGGACCCGGCCTCTGCCCGCAGACACGTCAGCACAGCATCTTGGGGCAGAACCTCCAGCCCAGCTGAGCCTACAGATGGCTGCAGCCCTGGACAGCATCTTCACGGTGACTCGGGGGACTGGGCCAGAGCCGCTCAGCAGGGCTGCCCTGAATTTGCAACCTGAAGAAGCTGTACAGTCGTACGTGTATTTTGCCTTAAGCCCCTAGGTTTTGGGGTCACTTGTCACACAGCGACAGACAGTGGATGTGCATGGACTCCCAGGCCACGATGGCCTCTGCCGACCTCACCCAGGCTGTCTCATCTGTTCCCGTGACATCACGTTTCTCAGAGCCAAAAGGCTGCCAGGAACCCCTCTTTTCTTCACAAAGTCGTTACAAGCTCACGATACAAACTGAAAAAAACCAATCTGTAAAATACAACGTATGACGCAATACAAGGGGAATGCCCAGGCACATACACACGCGAAACAGGCACAAGTGCGAAACAGGTGCATGCACAAACAGGTGTACATGCATGAAACAGGTGCACGCGTGAAGGTGTACATGCGTCAAACAGGTGTGCATACACACATGAAAGCACCAGACATGAAGGGCTGTCTTTAGGGGTCTGGTTTTTAGACATCTCCCTCACCCTTTTACATCTGCACGATCACAAACACAGCACACCACAGTACTGAGGGGAAGCCCCAGCTTCTCATGGGGGCACATGAGGCATTTTATTTATGCCACAGGTTGCATCACTACATCCTAGAACTGCAAGGCCCCCCACTGCCAGGACTGGGTCAGGTCCACCCTATGCTCCAAGGACCAGGCCACCTGCCAGCCCACACGGACCTGCCCCTTGGATGGTGCGGCTGCTTCTAAAACAGAGGCTCAGGCCCACCCAGAGACCTGCAGTACCTGTTATTAAATCAAGACTTGGCTGTGGGTAAACGTGAAGATTTTTATTAAACATGACTCTGGAACATTCAAAGGACCATAACTGAATGCTCCTTTCGCAGTCACGGCGTGTCCAGACGCTCATAGAGAAGGCCAGTGCATGGGAACCCATGGAGCCCTACAAGGCAGACTCGGAGCTGTGTGGCTCAGTTAGCACCGATTTTGTGTTGACACTTGCCTTTTATATTCAGATTAAAATTAAAAATATGCAAAAGTGGCTCACATTCTATTTCAATTCTCTATTTTTGTAGTAACTGGGCCCCTTTCCCTCTGGTTTCCCAGCCAAGCGGTAAATAGGCCCAGCTGGGATTTGTCAAACTCTGAGCCTCTGTTGTAGAGTAAGTGAGGGGGGTAGGGAGGGGAGCAGGAGTGGTGAGGAGGAGTGGGGGATAGGGAGGGACAGAGGGAAGGATAGAGAGAAACCGCCAAGGGCTGGAGGCAGGAGGGATGCTCCCCGGCAGCCTCAGGCTCCCGGTTCCAAGGTAACTGAGCTGGCATCACGCATGCGGTGCCGTCATATGACTTGGCTGACACACACCAGAATTACAACAAAATGCTTCAGGAGAAGAGTAAGCAGCAGCATCTTCAGATTAGGGTAGAATCCCGGTTTCACGCTTGCCTTGTATGACACTCTATAAATTGTAAAGATAACGCATTTTCTCACCAGCCACGCTGTTCCCCAAATACCAAGTATAATAAAGACCAGACAGCATATGACTACTGAGCCTGTGTCACGCCCCGTGAGGTAGGCATCATTTACTTTGCTAGAGAAAGAAAGAGACTCTGAGAGAAACTTCCTGAGGCGAGGCAGCTGTCTCCAAACCCGCCTCGGACCTCCTGACCCTGAAAGTGGAGGACCCAAGCCACTCACGTGAATAATTTACTTACATGCATGTCAGATTGAGATTCAGCCCCCAGATCTAATCATTTCTATGCAGGAATGTGTCAAGGAAGGTATACAATTCTATGAGTTCGAGCTGGGGGAACAAAGGCAGGCACCCTGGACATATATGTGGTGCGGAAGCGCGCGCCCAGTGCAGGGGCGGACAGGGTCACGTCCAGCCCTGCCCAGTCACACAGCCGCCCTACCATGCGAGTGCAGGGGCCGCCACTGCATCTCGGGGAAAAGTAGCTTCTCCTGCACAGAAATCTACCCCTGAAAGTGTGTTGCTGAGAAGGTTTGGACCAACATCTCAGAAATCACACACCATGTAACACGCTTATCTATACAGGCTGCCTATGTCAGGGAATCACCAATAATTCCCATCACGCCATCAATTTTCTCTGGCAAATACTGATTATTCTAAGTTAACTGAGGCAACACAAGAACAATATAAGGGAAATGTCAGAGTCAATCAGCTCCACCTGCTGAAGAGCTGGGACTAATGATGAAACCTAAGGAATCCTGGAGAACGCAGCAGGACCCCAGACCCCGAGGACCACCCCAGCCTCCTTCCACAGGAGAGTTAGTCGTGGGGCCAAGGAACCGCTTTCAAGGAATCTCAGAGGTTCTCAAGGTCTTGAAAGTTGAACGGGAATTGAATATTTGCATCTGAGTCACACAAGCACATTAAAAGTAAAATTTCCTTTTTCCACTAGAATTATGAGCTTGTGGCGGCAACACTGGCTGTATCTCATGTTCATGAGATGTTTGGGGACAGCCGTGCGTCTCGGGTGAATCATTTATAATCATGAAAGAAGTGCTTGAGCCCTCGATCCAGAACCACAGACCCCACCAACGAGGGTCTAAACAGGACAAGCCTCGGCTTGGAAAGGCTGGTGTCCGTGGGTCCTGGGAGGAGCACCAAGGAAACTCAGGAGCAAGCCCCACGCAAGCTCGGCCTGTCCTACCCCACGCAGTCGGCATCAGCCACAGGGATCTTTTGTTGCTTTTTGTTCAGGAAGGAACATATTAAAAAGCCTGGGGCCCAGGGCCTGGACTCCTCAAAGCTCTCCACAGAGCTGGGTTAATTGGCACCTTCCCTCATGTTCAAGTCAACTATATATGGCTGCTGAGGGAATCTCAGAGCTGGTGCAACACTGAGCTTTCTTGCTGTCTGGGGAAAGCAGGAATTCCAGGCCTCTGCCTTAATACCTCCCCAGAGGCTCTGGCCCAGGTGAGCTCAGGTTCTCCCAGATAAGGAGCACAGACCAGCTTCCCCCATGCCCCTCAGGTCACACAGGAGCGGTACAGACCCTTGCACCTTGGCAGGAGCCCTCGCAACCCACCCCAGAGGCAGCCCAGCCCTGTGGCCCTGGCCTGGCAGGAGGCAGCTGCTGGGG
>NW_020260213.1:0-4304 GCF_003255815.1 Theropithecus gelada
ATATGAACTTTAAAGCAGTTTTTTCCAATTCTGTGAAGAAACTCATTTCTCTTTGTTATCGGAGGATATTTCCTTTGGACCTAATGTCTTCAAAGGGATCCGAAATATCAGTTCTCAGATTCTACAGAAATAAGGCTAGCAAACAGCTCCATGAAATACATCTGTAACTCAGTGGGTGGAAGTCACACATCACAAAGCAGTTTCTCAGAAAGCTTCTATCCAGTTTTTCTCTTTGGATATTTTCTTTTTCACCATAGCTCTCTATGGGCTTCCAAATATCACTTTGCAAATTCCAGAAGAACAGGCTTAGTGAAAGGCTTCTTGATGGGAGAGCTGTAACCCTGTGAGATGAATTAACAGAACACTAAGCAGTTTCTCAGAAAGCTTCTTATCAGTTTTCATCCGAGAATATTCCTTTTTCACCATATCCCTCCATGGGCTTCCAAATATCACTTTCAAATTCCACAAGAATAATCTTAGAGATAGGCTTCTTGAGGGGAATACTGTAACTCTGTGAGATGATTTCACAGAACCCAAAGGAGTTTCTCAGAAAGCTTCTTTCTCTTTGTTATCAGAGGATATTTCCTGTTGCCCTATAGTCTTCCAAGGGATCCGAAATATCAGTTCTCAGATTCCACAGAGAGAAGACTAGAAAACAGCTCCACGAAATACACCTGTATCTCTGTGAGTGGAAGTCACATATCACAAAGCAATTTCTCAGAAAGCTTCTTTCCAGTTTTTCTCTGAGGATATTTTCTTTTTCCCCATAGCCCTCTTGGGGCTTCCAAAGATCACTTTGCAAATTCCACAAGAACAGGCTTAGCGAACGGCTTCTTGAGGGGAAAGCTGTAACTATGTGAGATCTATTTACAGAACACTAAGCAATTTCTCAGAAAGCTTCTTTCCAGTTATCATCTGAGGATATTTCCTTTTTCACCATAGCCCTCCATGGGCTTCCAAATATCACTTTGCAAATTCCACAAGAACATTCTCAGCGATAGGTTTCCTGTGGGGAAAGCTGTAACTCTGTGAGATGATTTCACAGAACACAAACAAGTTTCTCAGGAAGCTTCCTTCTCTTTATTATCGGAGGATATTTCCTTTGTCCCTATAGTCTTCACAGGGATCCGAAATATCTGTTCTCAGATTCCACAGAAGTAAGAGTAGCAAAGAGCTTCACGAAATACAGCTGTAACTCTGTGAGTGGAAGTCACACATCACAAAGCAGTTTCTCAGAAAGCTTCTTTCCAATTTTTCTCTGAGGATATTTTCTTTTTCACCATACCCCTCTATGCGCTTCTAAATATCACTTTGCAAATTCCACAAGAACAGGCTTAGCGAAGGGCTTCTTGAGGGGAAAGCTGTAACTCTGTGAGATGAATTAACAGAACACTAAGCTGTTTCTCAGAAAACTTCTTTCCAGTTTTCATCTGAGAATATTCCTTTTACACCATAGCCCTCCATGGGCTTCCAAATATCACTTTGCAAAATCCACAAGAACAGTCTTTAGTAAAGGATTCTTGAGGGGAAAACTGTAACTGTGTGAGTTGATTTCACAGAACACAAAGAAGTTTCTCAGAGAGCTTCTTTCTCTTTGTTATTGGATGATATTTCCTTTGGCCCTGTAGTCTTTCAAGGGATTGGAAATATCAGTTCTCAGATTCCACAGAAGGAAGGCTAGCAAACAGCTCCACGAAATACAGCTGTAACTCTGTGAGTGGAAGTCACACATCACAAAGCATGTTCTCAGAAATCTTCTTTCCAGTTTTTCTCTCAGGATATTTTCTATTTCACCATAGCCCTCTGTGGGCTTCCAAACATAACTTTGCAAATTCCACAAGAACAGTCTTAGCGAAAGTGTTCTTAAGGGGAAAGCTGTAACTCTGTGAGATGATTTCACAGAACACAAAGAAGTTTCTCAGAAATCTTCTTTCTCTTTTTTATCGGAGGATATTTCCTTTGCCCCAATAGTCTTCCAAGGGATCCGAAATATCAGTTCTCAGAATCCACAGAAATAAGGCTAGGAAACAGCTCCACGAAATACAGCTGTAACTCTCTGAGTGGAAGTCACATATCACAAAGCAGTTTCTCAGAAAGCTTCTTTCCAGTTTTTCTCTGGGGATATTTCTTTTTCACCATAGCCCTGTATGGGCTTCCAATTATCACTTTGCAAATTCCACAAGATCAAGCTTAGCGAATGACTTCTTGAGAGGATACCTGTTACTCTGTAAGATGAATTAAGAGAACACTAGGCAGTTTCTCAAAAGGCTTCTTTCCAGTTTTCATCTGAGGATATTTCCTTTTTCACCATAGCCCTCCATGGGCTTCCAAATATCACTTTGCCAATTCCACAAGAACAGTCTTAGCGAAAGGCTTCTTGAGGGGAAAGCTGTAACTCTGTGAGATGATTTCCCAGAACAAAGGAGTTTCTCAGAAAGCTTCTTTCTCTTTGTTATCGGAGGATATTTCCTTTGGCCCTATAGTCTTCAAAGGGATCGAAAATATCCATTTTCAGATTCCAGGGAAATAAAGCTAGGAAACAGCTCCACGGAAGACAGCTGTAAAACTGTGAGTGGAAGTCTTACATCACAAAGCAGTTTCTCAGAAATGTTGTTTCCAGTTTTTGTCTGAGGATAATTTCTTTTTCACCATACGTCACTATGGGCTTTCAAATATCACTTTGCAAATTCCACAAGAAGGGACTTAGAGAACGGCTTCTTGAAGCGAAAGCTGTAACTCTGTGAGATGAACTAACAGAACACAAAGCAGTTTCTCAGAAAGCTTCTTTCCAGTTTTTATCGGAGAATATTTTCTTTTTCACCATAGCCCTCGATGGGCCTTCAAATATCACTTTGCCAATTCCAGAAGAACAGTCTTACCAAAAGTCCTCTTGAGGGAAAACCTGTATCTCTGTGAGATGAATTCACCAATCACAAAGAAGTTTCTCAGAAAGCTTCTTTCTCATTTTTATCGGTGGATATTTCCTTTGACCCTATAGTCTTCTAAGGGATCCGAAATATCACATCTTTGATTCCACAAAAATAAGGGTAGGAAACAGCTCCACATAATACAGCTCTAAATCAGTGAGTGGCAGTCACACATTACAAAGCAGTTTCTCAGAAAGCTCCTTTCCAGTTTATATCTGAGGATATTTTCTTTTTCACCATAGCCCTCTATGGGCTTCCAAATATCACTTTGCAAAGTCCACAAGAACAGTCTTAGCGAACGGCTTCTTGAGGGGAAAGCTGTAACTCTGTGAGATGAATTAACAGATCACTGAAGTTGGTTATCAGCTTAAGGAGATTTTGGGCTGAGACAATGGGGTTTTCTAAATACACAATCATGTCATCTGCAAACAGGGACAATTAGACTTCTTCTTTTCCTAACTGAATACCCTTGATTTCTTTCTCTTGCCTAATTGCCCTAGCCAGAACTTCCAACACTGTGTTGAATAGGAGTGGTGAGAGAGGGCATCCCTGTCTTGTGCCAGTTTTCAAAGGGAATTTTTCCAGTTTTTGCCCATTCAGTATGATATTGATTGTGGGTTTGTCATAGATAGTTCTTATTATTTTGCGGTACATTCCATCAATACCGAATTTATTGAGCGTTTTTAGCATGAAGGGCTGTTGAATTTTGTCAAAAGCCTTTTCTGCATCTATTGAGATAATCATGTGGTTCTTGCCTTTGTTCTGTTTATATGCCGGATTATGTTTATTGATTTGCGAATGTTGAGCCAGCCTTGCATCCCAGGGATGAAGCCCACTTGATCATGGTGGATAAGCTTTTGATGTGTTGCTGAATCCGGTTTGCCAGTACTTTATTGAGGATTCTTGCATCGATGTTCATCAGGGATATTGGTCTAAAATTCTCTTTTTTTATTGTGTCTCTGCCAGGCTTTGGTATCAGGATGATGTTGGCCTCATAAAATGAGTTAGGGAGGATTCCCTCTTTTTCTATTGATTGGAATAGTTTCAGAAGGAATGGTACCAACTCCACCTTGTACCTCTGGTAGAATTCAGGTGTGAATCCATCTGGTCCTGGACTTTTTTTGGTTGGTAGGCTATTAATTATTGCCTCAATTTCAGAGCCTGCTATTGGTCTATTCAGGGATTCAACTTCTTCCTGGTTTAGTCTTGGAAGAGTGTAAGTGTCCAGGAAATTATCCATTTCTTCTGGATTTTCCAGTTTATTTGCATAGAGGTGTTTATAGTATTCTCTGATGCTCATCATCACTGGCCATCAAAAAAATGCAAATCAAAACCACAATGAGATACCATCTAACACCAATTAGAATGGCGATCATT
>NW_020260214.1:0-9662 GCF_003255815.1 Theropithecus gelada
CATATCATTGTGGTGATTGAGGATGTTAATGACCACGCCCCTCAATTTGATAAAAAGGAAATACATTTAGAAATTTTCGAATCTGCATCCGCTGGTGCACGAATATCACTTGACCCTGCCACGGATCCCGATATAAACATAAACTCAATTAAAGATTATAAGATAAACTCTAATCCTTATTTTTCATTAATGGTTAGAGTTAATTCTGACGGTGGCAAATACCCAGAGTTATCTCTGGAGAAACTCCTAGACCGGGAAGAACAGAGATCTCATAGCTTGATATTGACTGCCTTGGACGGAGGTGACCCACCAAGAAGTGCCACCGCTCACATACAAATTTCTGTCAAGGACACCAATGATAACCCCCCGGTTTTCAGTAGAGACGAATATAGAATTAGTGTTAGTGAAAATCTGCCCCCTGGGTCCCCTGTGTTGCAAGTGACAGCCACTGACCAGGATGAGGGGGTCAATGCCGAGATAAACTACTACTTCCGAAGCACTGCCCAGAGCACAAAACATATGTTCTTATTGGATGAGAAAACAGGTATGATTAAGAATAACCAGTCATTTGATTTTGAAGATGTAGAAAGGTACACCATGGAAGTGGAAGCGAAGGACGGAGGTGGTCTCTCTGCCCAGTGTAAAGTAATCATAGAAATCCTGGATGAAAACGACAACAACCCAGAAATAATCATAACTTCTCTCTCTGATCAGATTTTGGAGAATTCTCCTCCAGGAATGGTTGTTGCCCTCTTCAAAACACGGGACCTGGATTTCGGAGGAAATGGAGAAGTCCGGTGTAATATAGAAACAGACATTCCATTCAAGATTTATTCTTCTTCCAATAACTACTACAAGCTGGTGACAGATGGAGCCCTGGACCGAGAGCAGACACCAGAATACAATGTAACCATCTTAGCCACTGACAGGGGCAAGCCGCCCCTTTCTTCCAGTAGAAGCATCACCTTGTATGTCACTGACATCAACGACAACGCCCCAGTTTTCGACCAGACGTCCTACGTGGTTCATGTGGCCGAGAACAACCCGCCAGGAGCCTCCATTGCGCAAGTGAGCGCCTCTGACCCGGATTTGGGGCTCAACGGCCACATCTCCTACTCTATCGTGGCAAGTGACCTAGAACCCCTGGCGCTGTCGTCATATGTGTCCGTGAGCGCGCAGAGCGGGATGGTCTTCGCGCAGCGCGCCTTTGATCACGAGCAACTGCGCGCCTTCGAGCTCACGCTGCAGGCCCGCGACCATGGCTCGCCCGCGCTCAGCGCCAACGTGAGCCTGCGCGTGTTGGTGGGAGACCGCAATGACAACGCACCGCGCGTGCTGTACCCAGCTCTGGGTCCCGACGGCTCCGCGCTCTTCGACATGGTGCCTCGCTCTGCAGAGCCCGGCTACCTAGTGACTAAGGTGGTAGCGGTGGACGCCGACTCAGGACACAACGCCTGGCTATCCTACCACGTGCTGCAGGCCAGCGAGCCCGGGCTCTTCAGCCTGGGGCTGCGCACTGGTGAGGTGCGCATGGCTCGAGCCTTAGGCGACAGGGACGCAGCCCGCCAGCGCCTGCTGGTCACTGTGCGTGATGGTGGACAGCCGCCACTCTCTGCCACCGCCACCCTGCATCTGGTCTTCGCAGACAACTTGCAAGAGATACTGCCAGACCTCAGAGAGTACGATCGCCCTGTACTCTCTGACCCCCAGGCTGAGCTACAGTTTTACCTCGTGGTGGCCTTGGCCTTAATCTCAGTGCTCTTCCTCCTTGCGGTGATTCTGGCCATTGCCTTGCGCCTGCGACACTCTCTCAGCCCTACTACTTGGGACTGCTTCCATCCTGGTATCTGTGTCAAGTCTGGACCTGTAGTTCCCCCCAACTACAGTGAGGGGACTTTGCCTTATTCTTATAATCTGTGCATTGCACATATGGATACAAAAGAGTTTAATTTCCTAAAATGTAGTGCACCCGTACATTCCAATGAAGACATGGTTTGCAGTGTTTCTCCTGGAGCCTTAATTCCACCTCATGGTGGGGAGGATTTGACTTCACATTCTGAGACCCTAACTTCGGTGAGTTTCTCTTTTTTGTGTGTGATTTATCTAATAGTCTACTAGTTTCTCATATTTTAGGCATACTACTTTATTTTCATACCTAGAATTATATGTTTAAAACTCATAGCTTTTTATCATCTTTTCTCAATGTTTTGTCAATTGTAGAATGTCACCCGATTGAAGATATTTAGTCTTTGTCTTTTTTTTTTTGAGATGGAGTCTCTCACTGTTGCCCAGGCTGGAGTGCAGTGGTGCGATCTCAGCTCACTGCAACCTCCGCCTTCTGGGTTCAAGCGATTCTCCTGCCTCAGCCTCCCAAGTAGCTGGGATTACTGGCGCCCCTCACCATGGCTAAATTTTTTGTATTTTTAGTAGAGATGGGGTTTGACTATGTCGACCAGGCTGGTCTCAAACCCCTGACCTCATGATCCTCCCAACTTGGCCTCTCAAAGTGCTGGGATTACAGGTGTGAGCCACCATATTTTGTCAAGTTCTGACTATCGAACAGAAGCAGTGGTCTTGGCAACTAAGAAAACAAACAAGTAACCTATCTATTCAAATTTGCCAAGACTTAGTGAATTTACCATATCTTATTTATATATTTTTAAAGCTTAAAAATATTCAGAAGGCAGGCCCAGTGGCTCACACCTATAATCACAGCACTTTTGGAGGCTGAAGCAGAAAGTATCACTTGAACCCAAGAATTGAGACCAGCCTGGGCAATATAGGGAGACCCCCCATCTCTACTAAAACAAAAATAAAACAAAACCATTAGCAGAGTGTGGTAGCATTCCCCTGTGGTCCCAGCTACTTGGGAGGCTGAGCTGGGTGGATTGCTTGGTCCTAGGAGGTCAAGGTTGCAGTGAGCCCTGATCTTGCCACTGCACTCCAGCCTGGGTGACAGAGTGTGACCCTGTCTCTAAAGTAAATAAATAAATATGCAGGCAGGGCCAAGTGTGCTGTAATCCCAGCACTTTGGGAGGTGGAGGTGGAGAATCTCTTGAGCCCAGGAATTTGAGACCAGCCTGGGCAACATAGGGAGACCCCATTGCTTCCGAAAATTTAAAAATTAGCAGGGTGTGGTGGCACATTTCTGTGGTCTCAGCTACTCTGGAGGCTGCAGTGGGAGAATCGCTTGAGCCCAGGAAGTCTAGGCTGCAGTGAGCTATGATTGTGCCACTGCACTCCAGCCTGGGTGACAGAGCGGGACCCTGTCTCAAAAAAAAAAAAAAAAAAAAAAAGGCATTTCTAAGAAATGAAATGAAATACTATTGCTGTTGCACTCAGTCTCTGTCTCTGATTCGCTGATAGAAGATTTTTGAAGAAAAAAGATAAAATCTTTGAAGAGTTCTATACTTGGAAGGCATAGTGACATAAACACTTCTGAACATCCTGTTCTCTGTGTGAAAGAAGTAAACTTCTATACCCTTTGCGTTTGAGGGAATAATTGCTACTGGGTTGATGGGCACACACAGTTGAAGATATGTGAACCACTGGACTTTGGCCTCTCATACAAACTGCCTAAGAGAAGAGATTATTTATACTGGTATTAATGCTCTGATGAAAACAGGTCATTTGACATAAACACTTACTTGTTGAAAACCTATATCACTACATCTAACTTTGTTTTCTAAAACTTTCAGTACTTCAAATTCTACATATTTCTTTTCTCATTACAATGCAAACATTTTAATTTGCAACTGTAATATATGTTCATTTTAGTTTGTGATTGCCGGCTTAATCATTTAAATAGGTCCACTTAACTTGTATCCCTATAAGATAAAGTACGTTTTACACAAAAAGGTTCATTAAGGCTCAGTAAAACTATTCTAGAAGAGTACTTTAAAAACCTCTTACATAATCCTAAGCTAAATAAATTTAATGAATTAAGTAGTTAAAATTATAAAGCTTCAGAGTGAACTATGTCATGAAGAGTTTATTTAATATAGTCTTGTATGAATGTATGCTAAATAAAATTGGACTATTTAAATCACAATTTTAAATTATAACACTTTTCTGAATATACCTAGACACTCATATGACCTAAAATAAGTATTATTTACCTTTTATTACAGTATGTACATTTCTGTTGGGAAAACGTGTTGCAAATATATATTTAACCAAACATTATTGTGAAATATTTACAATATTTTCACTCCACTTTGTCACACCTCCAGTAAGAAACCTACATATAGTAAATTATTTAAAGATAGGAGTGGGGAAACCAAAGAATCTATGTAAAATATAATAATCCGACAGAATGGAGTTTACTTTCCAGTCCATGTATAACTTGGGTGCAGTAACTTCTTAGGGCTCTGAGCGCCGCTGTTCACCTACTAGGAGAGAAAACGCAGCCAGAGCTCAATCCGGATTCTCAGGGCTCCAACTACATAAAGCCCCACAAACCGGCTGCTGGGCTGCAGGGAAGCTCACTCCAGAATTTAAAGTGCTCAGGCTACAGAGACACCCTGAAGCCATAGAAAGACAAAGGAACCGGTTTAAACACACAACGTGTCCAGTGAGGACTTTGCAGAATTCTGTAACCAGACTACAATGGCTGCTCAAAGGAATCGCTCAAAGGAATCAAAGGATTGCAGTGAGCTGGTCTTGCTCTGCCTCTTCCTCGGGATTCCATGGGAGGCTGGAGCCCGGCAGATCTCCTACTCAATTCCTGAGGAATTAGAGAAAGGCTCTTTCGTGGGCAACATCTCCAAAGACTTGGGGCTGGCGCCCCGAGAGCTGGCGGAGCGCGGAGTCCGCATAGTCTCCAGAGGTAGGACGCAGCTTTTCTCTCTGGACCCGCGCAGCGGCAGCTTGGTCACCGCGGGCAGGATAGACCGGGAGGAGCTCTGCGCTCAGAGCGCGCGGTGCCTGGTGAGTTTTAATATCCTTGTGGAAGAAAGGGTGAAACTTTTTGGGATAGAAATAGAAGTAACTGATATAAATGACAATGCTCCAAAATTCCAAGCAGAAAATCTAGACGTAAAAATTAATGAAAATGTCGCCACGGGAATGCGTTTTCCTCTCCCGGAAGCTATTGATCCGGATGTGGGCGTGAACTCCCTGCAGAGCTATCAGCTCAGCCCCAATAGGCACTTCTCCCTAAGAGTTCAGAGCCGTGCCAATGGCGTCAAGTACCCGGAGCTGGTACTGGAGCATGCCCTAGATCGCGAGGAAGAGGCCATTCACCACCTGGTCCTCACCGCCTCCGACGGGGGTGACCCTCTCCGATCTGGCACTGTCCTCGTCAGCGTGACTGTCTTCGATACAAATGACAACGCGCCGGTCTTCACCTTACCAGAATACCGAGTGAGTGTTCCTGAGAATTTGCCTGTGGGCACTCAGCTGCTGACAGTCACAGCCACCGACAGGGACGAAGGTGCCAATGGAGAAGTGACATATTCATTCCGAAAATTACCTGATACGCAATTGTTGAAGTTCCAACTAAACAAATATACTGGAGAAATAAAAATATCAGAAAATCTAGATTATGAAGAAACTGGTTTCTATGAAATAGAAATACAAGCAGAAGATGGAGGAGCATATCTTGCAACTGCAAAAGTGTTGATTACAGTAGAAGATGTAAATGACAACAGTCCAGAGGTAGCCATCACGTCTCTATTTAGTCCAGTGACTGAAGATTCACCTCTGGGAACAGTCGTAGCCCTTTTAAACGTGCATGATTTAGACTCTGAGCAGAATGGACGGGTAACCTGTTCCATTTTGGCGTATCTACCATTTAAATTAGAAAAGTCCATTGATAGTTATTACAGATTGGTGATACACAGAGCCCTTGACAGGGAACAGGTATCCTCTTACAATATCACAGTAACAGCCACAGATGGGGGAAGTCCACCTCTATCAACGGAAATTCACTTTATGCTACAAGTGGCAGATATCAATGACAACCCACCTACCTTCTCTCATGTATCCTACTTTACCTATATCCCAGAGAACAACGCCAGGGGTGCCTCCATCTTCTCAGTGACAGCGCTGGACCCGGACAGCAAAGAGAATGCCCGGATTATTTACTCCCTGGCTGAAGACACCATCCAGGGGGCACCTCTGTCCTCATACATATCCATCAACTCAGACACTGGCGTCCTGTATGCACTCAGATCCTTTGACTATGAGCAATTCCATGAGCTACAGATGCAGGTGACAGCCAGCGACAGCGGGGATCCTCCACTCAGCAGCAATGTGTCGTTGAGCCTGTTTGTGCTGGACCAGAACGACAATGCGCCCGAGATCCTGTACCCCGCCCTCCCCACAGACGGTTCCACTGGCGTGGAGCTGGCGCCCCGCTCCGCAGAGCCCGGCTACCTGGTGACCAAGGTGGTGGCGGTGGACAGAGACTCGGGCCAGAACGCCTGGCTGTCCTACCGCCTGCTCAAGGCCAGCGAGCCAGGACTCTTAGCGGTGGGGCTGCACACCGGCGAGGTGCGCACGGCGCGGGCCCTGCTGGACAGAGACGCGCTCAAGCAAAGCCTCGTGGTGGCCGTCCAGGACCACGGCCAGCCCCCTCTCTCGGCCACCGTCACGCTCACCGTGGCCGTGGCCGACAGCATCCCCGAAGTCCTGGCGGACCTCAGCAGCCTCGAGTCTCTGGCTAACTCTGGAACCTCAGACCTCACTCTGTACCTGGTGGTAGCGGTGGCTGCGGTCTCCTGCGTCTTCCTGGCCTTCGTCATCGTGCTGCTGGCGCTCAGGCTGCGGCGCTGGCACAAGTCACGCCTGCTGCAGGCTTCAGGAGGCGGCTTGACAGGCGTACCCGGCTCGCACTTTGTGGGCGTGGACGGGGTGCGGGCTTTCCTGCAGACCTATTCCCACGAGGTCTCCCTCACCGCGGACTCGCGGAAGAGTCACCTGATCTTCCCCCAGCCCAACTACGCTGACACGCTCATCAGCCGGGAGAGCTGTGAGAAAAAGGATCCTTTGTCTTTGTTAAATGATTCGAAGTTTCCTTTAGAGGATACCCCATTGGTTCCAGTGAGTTTTACTTTTATTTTTACTCTTTTTCTGTTGTTAAAAAAGATTGGTTTTACTTTTAAGTTTGCAGCATGATAGTGGAACGTGCAAATGCTAAAACACTGATGAGTAGAATTTGATGTTTATTAAGGGTTTTTTTTTTTTTAACTTTCTGGTAAAATTCACCTAGTCTCAATCAAGGCCTGTATGTCATCAGGCTTTGTTATGATTAGCTTTGCAGAACCTTGTAGTTTATAGTGTTGTTGAGTACAATATTGACAATTCTTAAGACAGACTTCCATACAGAAGTGTCTGTCGATTTATATTTCCTCCTGGGTGGTCACACATTGAAACTCCAGCCCCTTAAGCATCCCTCTTGTTCTGAAGGCAGTCTGGTAAGAATAGGTAAGTATCAGAAAGAAATGGTCTCTGGAAACACAACCCAAATCCAAGATTACTCAACGCAGTTCTTCCCAAGGAGAAGAGCAATAGGCCTTTTCCAAACTACCTTTTATATGTTTTTAAATTTATACTTTGTGGCGATAGTTGCAGTTGAATATACTGTTTTTCATTAATATTGAATTAACTTATTTATAATCTATGTATACTTAGATTTTTCCTGCCCTATTTATACCTGATAACACTGAAGCATCCTTTTTGCATACAATTCTCTAATTTCCCACTACTATGTGGAAGATACAGCATTTTAATGTAACTTGTGTTGCTCAATAGGGATCCTGAAGAGGCTATAGAGGGTGAAATTAGAACATTTGGGGTTCTGCTTTTGTCTTTTTTGTTAAATGTTCTAATCACTAAGGCTGAAAGTAAATATGGATTGGGAAGACAGACAAATTTGTACATGTTCCCAAGAACAGGAGCAATAGATATATGACAAAGCTATTTCAGTGGCTGTTTAATGTATAGGGAGGCAAACACCTGAAACTCTGAAAATTCTGAAATTGAGAGGCAAAATAAACTTAGAGTCAAGAAAGAAATGCCATTTCTGCAGATCAGAATATAAGCACCAAAAATAAAAAAGAAAATAATATATGCAAATAAGTAAGGGAAATTACCTAAACAAAGGATCAGTGGAGGTACTGATGAGTTCATTTAGTTCAATGAAAATAGTGATGTATTAATCTCTTAATACATGTGTTGTATTGATCTCTTAATTTCATTACTAATATTCTACTAAATGTGGTAGCATAAGGTCAAAAAGCATTCCAAAGTTTCTCAAGACCCTTTGAAGACCATGACTTTTTTCAGGCCAGTCAACATTTGTTCAATGATAGGTCTGTGGAAGGAAAGCACACTCTTTAGGATCATAGTTATTAACTATTAAACCTTTGAAACTATTATTTCATATTTGTGTTCATAAGAGTCAAAATTATTGTGCATTCATCTCAAATGAAAAATACAGATTTTTTTTAAAAAACTACTCTTTTGACATTGTAGCTATGGTAAGAAAATATTTTTAAATATGGTTATTTAAAAGCAATACAGGACACCCTGGATGATGGTAATGACTAGAGCAATGGTTACATTCCAGTACTTAAATATGAAATTAGGAATTATTACTTTCTAGGTGAATATAGGTTAGAATTGAAGACAAAAAAAAAATGTTGCTTATCTTGAGTACTTCCAGCTTCATAGATAATTATTCGTAAAAGGAATAACAATGACTGCCTCTGGATGGAGGAAGTGGAGAGCAATGGGCCATAGGATAGGAGACCTATAAACCTTCATGCTATATTCTTTTGTGCCTCTTTAAATTTTGAAGAAAAAATATTCATTTTTTCAAGATATATGTAAATTTTAGTACATAAAAAGATAAGCTAGTTATGACCACGTGGAAATATATTTCCTGATGTAAAGGAATCACTGAGGAATAAGATTCAAATATTTTGGTTGTCAACTCAAAAAATTCCTTGAAAGAGATTAAAGTCAAGCTGCAGTCCCACACGGAGCCTCTGGGCGCCGCTGTCGGCCAGTGCAGAGCAAGCGCTGACGCCGGGGATCCCTCAGCCTCTAGCCTAGGATTCCCTGCGCAGCCAACAACAGAAAGAAGAAAACCAGCACACACGCAGAGGCTCCCGGCTGGGCAGACTTTGCCCAGCACACCAGATTCCCAGCTCCGAGACCCGGGACTCCTCCTGTCCTGGGCCGAATGCTCTTTTAGCGCGGTAGAGTGCACTTTCTCCAGCTGGAAAAGCGGGGACCCAGCGAGAACCCAAGCGAACGATGGGAGGGAGCTGCGCGCAGAGGCGCCGGGCCGGCCCGCGGCAGGTACTATTTCCCTTGCTGCTGCCTTTGTTCTACCCCGCGCTGTGTGAGCCGATCCGCTACTCGATTCCGGAGGAGCTGGCCAAGGGCTCGGTGGTGGGGAACCTCGCTAAGGATCTAGGGCTCAGTGTCCTGGATGTGTCGGCTCGCAAGCTGCGAGTTAGCGCGGAGAAGCTGCACTTCAGCGTAGACGCGGAGAGCGGGGACTTACTTGTGAAGGACCGAATAGACCGTGAGCAAATATGCAAAGAGAGAAGAAGATGTGAGTTGCAATTGGAAGCTGTGGTGGAAAATCCTTTAAATATTTTTCATATCATTGTGGTGATTGAGGATGTTAATGACCACGCCCCTCAATT
>NW_020260215.1:0-4304 GCF_003255815.1 Theropithecus gelada
CAGTGGGAGCCTCGCATCTAAGCTGGATTTAGAAGGTTGCTACTTTGGACTGAAAGGTATCCCCAACCCTAGTTTGTAAGCAAGTGGAGCAGAATGCTTCAATTATTTCAAGGTTTAGCGGTAAAGCTCTGCAACTCTCACAACCATTTTAATTGGTGTAATTTTAAAGTGACTCAATCTGTTGGCTGGAGTATCTAACGGCTTAACCACGGGGTCACGTTGGAAAATTTTTCCAATTGCTTTTGTTTTTCCTACTGAAGATGCATCTGAACGTTCTTGTAGTTTGCAGTTGGCTGGTTCTGATGTTTGGTCCTGAGGAGGCCCGAGTATCCATAGAGGTAGAATCTGAAACCTCAAGCCACTCGAGTGCTGTCTGGGCAGATGGAGACCCCAACCCGAGGGCCACTGACGGACTCAGCATGGGCGCAGGGCCGTCCAACGCAACGGGCCGGGTATTTGCCAGTTACAAAACAACAAAAGCACACACCCCCAGGTGTGCACACACACTCTGTACACGCTCACGTCTGTCCGTGCCAACACCAACCCACAACCCCGAGGTGTGCACACACGCTCTGTACACATCTGTCCCTGCCTGTGCCAGCACACATTCTATACGCACTCATATCTGTCCCTGCCAATGCCAGCACATATCCCCAAGGTGTGCACACATGCTCTGTACACACTCACATCCCTCCCTGCCAATATGAGCACACATTCCCAGGGGTGCACACAGGCTCTGCACATACTCATGTCTGTCCCTGCAACCTGAGTCAAACAGTCACAGAGAGGCAGAGGAGGAGGAAGAAGGATGCGATGGACACTGAGGTCCTGGGCCGGTTCCCCTCCCTACCTCGGGAGAGACCCCTCATGTGATCCTGCCATCACTCACCCTTCCGCCTCCATCCTCCATCCTCCCACAGGGATCAGGAGGATGCCCACTGCACAGAGCTGTGATGAGCATGAACAGAAGATGGCAGGAGCTCACGCCAAGGTGCTGAGCACGGGGCCTACGGAGTGCTTCTTTCTGCTGTGGCTGACATCATCAAACAAGAGACTGACACAGCTTCTGCAGAGAATGTCACTTGCTGAGAAACTGAAACGTGTGACCTAGGAGCCTGTGAAGGTCTAAGAACAAACCAACAAACCAAACGGTTTTGTTTGTTTTTCAAACACCATAGCCTGTTTTTTCTTTCTTTTCATGCTCTACCTTGGGTATCATTTAGTTTAATTTCAAAGTAAGTCCAATAATTACACAAAATCACAGGACTGAGCATGGAGCGTTGTTTCACTTCATGTCCTCCAGCCTTTAGGACACATTAAGGAAAGACGTGATTCCAGGATTCCCATTAGAAAGGCTGCCCTGAGGCACCTGCTGGGGCAGCCAAATTGCAGCTGTTGATGCTGCCCCCAAGCTGCTTGGATGAAGGAGAAGATTCCAGAGGTCTCCTTTCTTCTGCCCCTTGTCCAGGAGAGAAGGTGGGGGAAGAAAGGTGAGAGAAGATAGGAAGGAGGAGGGGGGAAGGAGGGAGAGAGGAGGAGAAAGGGAGGGAGAGAGGAGGGGGGAGGGAGGGTTGGGGAGGGAGGGAGGAGGGGCATGTTCCGTCCACCAACGCAGCTACACTGCAGAGAGAATGGAGGGTGTGTTGCCTCTCAGGACAGCAAGTTCAAGCTGTTTATAATTGTTAGCGTAAACAGTGACCAGCTAAGGACAGGGCTGTAATTGGAGTTGAAGTTTTATTTTCATAGTTGATATTGGGGACCTGGACCTAAAGCACCGTGCCTTGCCCTTTGCCAGATGGGCCTATGCTTCTCTATACTTGAGTCTATTTGACTAAATACCCGATATTGACTAGGAATTATGACGTGTAGGATACCCCTTACCACAGTAACGTCAAACTCATGTTCTAAATGCAATTTGTTCAGGGACTGGCTTCTAGCTCTGGGTGGGAATGTTAAGCTCAGTCCGGTTCAATTCAGTAAGCATTTATCAAGAAACTCCTAGACCAAGAGCTCTGTTAGACACTGGGTAAGGGGTGATGGGGATACGAAGATGTGGAATTAGAACTCGAGAAGCTCAAATGCTTCCATTTAATTCCCTAATGCAATTACTAAACTTCAACCTGATGGCTGTAATGTCTAAATTCACTTTTTCTTTATTCCAGTTCTACATAACAAAGCATAAATAATCACAGAGGAATGATTCTGTGTTGGACTATTCAGTGGACAGAGAAGAGCATTCTGACCGGCGTGAGACACTCTCTCCATTCCCAGGGAGCCCGTGAATGGAGACACTGTCTCCATTCCCAGGGAGCCCGTGAGGTGGCTGCACAGAGCACGTGTGAAGATTCAGGAACATGAGCGTCAGGTGATGGGAGGGGCACGGAGGCAACACCAGAAAGATGCCTGCGAGGGGCCGCTGCAGCCAGGCTGGCCGGGAAGGTCACGGGAGTGGGCGCAGGCATCTCCCTCCAGCCGCACTTGGTTTTCATGAGGACGCGTGCACGGAAGGGGATGACACCGAAATGCTGTGGCGCTGAGGGGAGGAGGGGAGGGACACAGGGCCAACGGCTGGCCCCCACCCCTTCCGTCCCTGCCCCTAAGAACGCTGCCAAAATCAGCCCCAACGGGGAGAAATGAGGTGGGTGAAAGAGGTGGACAGACTTGGCTTCCATGGAATTCACAGATTCCAGTCATTAAAAATCCCTTCTGCGTTTTCATCTGGAAAACTTTGCCAATGTACTTAGGGACAAGAGGCAGAAGATGAAGCCAACACAACTGGGCTCAAACTGCCACCCTTCTCCTTCTCTCTTCATCCACCACCCTCCCTGGGCCCCTGAGTGTGAGAACCAGGAGCTGCACAGCCCAAGGGTGCAGTCCCTGACCAGAGGAGGGAGCCGCACGGCGGGGCCCCCAGCACGTGGATGGCAGGATCTGTGCTATGTCAGTCCCAGGGCCCCAAGCAGGAAGGCCTGGGGCTCCCAGCTGAAGTTTTGCTGTCTCCTCTCTCACCAAAGTCGAGAAGGACTGAGTGAGACCAACGCCGCACCTGGCGGCTCCTCAGTGGCTGCGGATGTGGTCCTCAGGCTGCGGGTGAGACCCTCTAGGGAAGCCCAGACAGTGGCGAGAATCACGGCCACGAGTGCTCCAGTTGCCCCAAAACTCAAGCATAGCCTGAGGAAGGCAGCGCCCGCTCAGATCCCCGTGCAGGCTTGTGTGGCACACTGGTGAGGCACACGGCACCAGAACATGGCACTTTAAGTGGCTTTGTGGGGTGTAGGAACACAAAGTGTGGTCTGGAGTGGCTCAGAAGTCACTCCCACCAGGCTGCGGGACCCGGACGGCCCCTTTGGACGTGGCTGGGGTCTCTCCAGGGCAGGATCCAAAGTCCCAAGGATGAGGTGAGCGTCGGTCTTGCTCTGAGGAAGGCCCCTGACAAGTATCCTGAACATGTAGGTACACAGCTGGCTGACTCCTCTGAAGGGACCTGCTGAGCTACGAGCCAGGGACGGCTAGAGAGAACTCGACTAACACACGAACCCTGCCCAGGTGCCCACCTGGGGCGCCCACGAGAAAACTACGGAAGCTGTGAAGACGGAGGTGTGCACGGGGCTGGGAGAATCCTGGGAGGAGCCGCACTGGGGACCAGGAGGGACGGAGGGCTGGGCCCCACAAGCAATCGAGGGAGGCACTCGGTGCCCTGTAGACCCCTCTGCACCCACAGCTGCAGGCCTGGCTGGCAACACGACCTTGTCTGCAGGGGCCCAGGAGCACGTGTGTTTGGCAGGAGCTGCCCTCCTGGAGCCACACTACGGGTACCGTCATTTTAGAGGCAGGTACCTGATATCAATGATGACGATCAACCATGCCACCCTGAATTACAGCCATGTCCTCAGCGGGTCACTCTTTATGCTGACAATCACAAAGAGTTTGAACTCGCTGTCCCAAGAGGCAAGAAGCCCTTCATTATCACGGCAGCAAGCCTCTGTGCAGCCCCCCACCCACGCCGTTTCCCGTCGGGGCAACATGAAGTCCCATGACAGTGACTCAGAGCCAGCCCAGTAGCTTCAGTGCAGAAAAAAATCACAAAAACTCAAACACATCCTAAACATGGGCAGTTGGTAGGAGCCGATTCCTAAATTCAGCCTGTTCGGAGGCTTTCTGGGCTAGCACAGCTCTGATAACAGGCTTGCGCTTTCTGCTCCCAGTAAAGGGCGGCGAGGAGGCCAGGCTCTGCCATTCTGCAGGCTCCCCTACGTGGAGCCTGCCCTGTGGCCTCGGTGGCCTGTGCCAGACAGCGTGACAGT
>NW_020260216.1:0-4303 GCF_003255815.1 Theropithecus gelada
AAGAACTGTGTTAGCGAAAGGCTTCTTGAGGGGAAAGCTGTAACTCTGTGAGATGATTTTACAGAACACAAAGAACTTTCTCAGAAAGCTTCTTTCTCTTTGTTACCGGAGCATATTTCCTTTGGCCCTAGAGTCTTCAAAGGGATTCGAAATATCTGTTCTCAGATTCCACAGAAATAAGGCTAGCAAAGAGATCCACGAAATACAGATGTGACTGTATGAGATGAATTAACAGAAGACTAAGCAGTTTCTAAGAAACCTTCTTTCCAGATTTCATGTGAGGACATTTCCTTTTTCACCATAGCCCTCTAAGGGCTTCCAAATATCACTTTGCCATTTCCACAAGAACTGTCTTAGCGAAAGGCTTCTTGAGGGGAAAGCTGTAACTCTGTGAGATGATTTCACAGAACACAAAGAAGTTTCTCAGAAAGCTTCTTTCTCTTTGTTATCGGAGGATATTTCCATTGGACCAAGAGCCTTCAAAGGGATCCGAAATGTCTGTTCTCAGATTGCACAGAAATAAGGCAAACAAAGAGATCCACGAAGTACAGATGTAACTCTGTGACATGAATTAACAGAACACTCAGCAGTTTCTCAGAAAGCTTCTTTCCAGATTTCATCTGAGGATATTTCCTTTTTCACAACAGCCTTCCCTGGGCTTCCAAATATCACTTTGCCAATTCCACAAGAATTGTCTTAGCGAAAGGCTTCTTGAGGGGAAAGCTGTAACTCTGTGAGGTGATTTCACAGAACACAAAGTAGTTTCTCAGAAAGCTTCCTTCTCTTTGTTATCGGAGGATATTTCCTTTGGCCCGATAGTCTTCAAAGGGATCCGAAATATCTCTTCTCAGATTCCACAGAAAGAAGGCTAGCAAAGAGATCCACGAAATACAGATGTAACTCTGTGAGATGAATTAAGAGAACACTAAGCAGTAGCTCAGAAAGCTTCTTTCCAGATTTCATCTGAGGATATTTCCTTTTTCACAATAGCCCTCTATTTGCTTCCAAATATCTCTTTGCCAATTCCGCAAGAACTGTCTTAGCGAAAGTCTTCTTGAGGGGAAAACTGTAACTCTGTGAGATGATTTCACAGAACACAAAGAAGTTTCTCAGAAAGCTTCTTTCTCTTTGTTATCGGAGCATATTTGCTTTGGCCCTAGAGTCTTCTAAGGGATCCGAAATATCTGTTCTCAGTTTCCACAGAAATAAGGCTAGCAAAGAGATCCACGAAATACAGAGGTAACTCTATGAGATGAATTAACAGAACACTCAGCAGTTTCTCAGAAATGTTCTTTCCAGATTTCATCTGAGGATATTTCCTTTTTCACCATAGCCCTCTATGGGCTTCCAAATATCACTTTGCCAATTCGGCAAGAACTGTCTTAGCGAAAGGCTTCTTGAGGGGAAAGCTGTAACTCTGTGAGATGATTTCACAGAACACAAAGAAGTTTCTCAGAAAGCTTCTTTCTCTTTGTTATCGCAGGATATTTCCTTTGGCCCGATAGTCTTCAAAGGGATCCGAAATATCTGTTCCCAGATTACACAGAAATAAGGCAAGCGAAGAGATCCAAGAAATACAGAGGTAACTCTGTGAGATGAATTAAGAGAACACTAAGCAGTTTCTAAGAAAGCTTCTTCTAAGATTTCATCTGAGGACATTTCCTTCTTCACCATAGCCCTCTAAGGACTTCCGAATATCACTTTGCCAATTTCGCAAGAACTGTCTTAGCGAAAATCTTCTTGAGGGGAAAGCTGTAACTCTGTGAGAGGATTTCACAGAACACAAAATGTTTCTCAGAAAGCTTCTTTCTCTTTGTTATCGGAGGATATTTCCTTTGGCCCTAGAGTCTTCAAAGGGATCCGAAATATCTGTTCTCAGATTCCACAGAAGTAAGGCTAGCGAAGAGATCCACGATATACAGATGAAACTCTGTGAGATGAAATAACAGAACACTAAGCAGTTTCTCCGAAAGCTTCTTTCCAGATTTCATCTGAGGATATTTCCTTTTTCACCATAGCCCTCTAGGTGCTTCCAAATATCACTTGGCCAATTCCGCAAGAACTGTCTTAGCGAAAGGCTTCTTGAGGGGAAAGCTGTAACTCTGTGAGATGATTTCACAGAACACGAAGAAGTTTCTCACAAAGCTTCTTTCTCTTTGTTATCGGAGGATATTTCCTTTGGCCCTATACTCTTCAAAGGGATCCGAAATATCTGTTCTCAGATTCCACAGAAGTAAGGCTACCAAAGAGACCCACGAAATACAGATGTAACGCTGTGAGATGAATTAACAGAACACTCAGCAGTTTCTCAGAAAGCTTCTTTCCAGATTTCATCTGAGGATATTTCCTTTTTCACCATAGCCCTCTATGGGCTTCCAAATATCACTTTGCCAATTCCACAAGCACTGTCTTAGCGAAAGGCTTCTTGAGGGGAAATCTGTAACTCTGTGAGATGATTTCACAGAACACAAAGAAGTTTCTCAGAAAGCTTCTAACTCTTTGTTATTTGAGGATATTTCCTTTAGCGCTATAGTCTTCAAAGGGATCCGAAATATCTGTTCTCATATTCCACAGAAATAAGGCTAGCAAAGAGATCCACGAAATGCAGATGTAACTCTGTGAGATGAATTAACAGAACACTAAGCAGTTTCCAAGAAAGCTTCTTTCCAGAATTCATCTGAGTATATTTCCTTTTTCACCATAGCCCTCTACGGGCTTCCAAATATAACTTTGCCAATTCCACAAGAACTGTCTTAGCGAAAGGCTTCTTGAGGGGAAAGCTGTATCTCTGTGAGATGATTTCACAGAACACAAAGAAGTTTCTCAGAAAGCTTCTTTCTCTTTGTTATCGGAGGATATTTCCTTTATCCCGATAGTCTTCGAAGGGATCCGAAATATCTCTTCTCAGATTCCACAGAAATAAGGCTAGCACAGAGATCCACGAAATACAGATGTAACTCTGTGAGATGAATTAAGAGAACACCAAGCAGTTTATAAGAAAGCTTCTTTGCAGATTTCATCTGAGGACATTTCCTTCTTCACCTTAGCCCTCTAAGGGCTTCCGAATATCACTTTGCCAATTCCGCAAGAACTGTCTTAGCGAAAGACTTCTGGAGGGGAAAGCTGTAACTCTGTGAGATGATTTCACAGAACACAAAGAAGTTTCTCAGAAAGCTTCTTTCTCTTTGTTATCGGAGGATATTTCCTTTGGCCCTAGAGTCTTCAAAGGGATCCGAAATATCTGTTCTCAGATTCCACAGAAATAAGGCTAGCAAAGAGATCCACGAAATACAGATGTACGTCTGTGAGATGAATTTACAGAACACTCAGCAGTTTCTCAGAAAGCTTCTTTCCATATTTCATCGGAGGATATTACCTTTCTCACCATAACCTTCTATGGGCTTCCAAATATCACTTTGCCAATTCCACAAGAACTGTGTTAGCGAAAGGCTTCTTGAGGGGAAAGCTGTAACTCTGTGAGATGATTTTACAGAACACAAAGAACTTTCTCAGAAAGCTTCTTTCTCTTTGTTACCGGAGCATATTTCCTTTGGCCCTAGAGTCTTCAAAGGGATTCGAAATATCTGTTCTCAGATTCCACAGAAATAAGGCTAGCAAAGAGATCCACGAAATACAGATGTGACTGTATGAGATGAATTAACAGAAGACTAAGCAGTTTCTAAGAAACCTTCTTTCCAGATTTCATGTGAGGACATTTCCTTTTTCACCATAGCCCTCTAAGGGCTTCCAAATATCACTTTGCCATTTCCACAAGAACTGTCTTAGCGAAAGGCTTCTTGAGGGGAAAGCTGTAACTCTGTGAGATGATTTCACAGAACACAAAGAAGTTTCTCAGAAAGCTTCTTTCTCTTTGTTATCGGAGGATATTTCCATTGGACCAAGAGCCTTCAAAGGGATCCGAAATGTCTGTTCTCAGATTGCACAGAAATAAGGCAAACAAAGAGATCCACGAAGTACAGATGTAACTCTGTGACATGAATTAACAGAACACTCAGCAGTTTCTCAGAAAGCTTCTTTCCAGATTTCATCTGAGGATATTTCCTTTTTCACAACAGCCTTCCCTGGGCTTCCAAATATCACTTTGCCAATTCCACAAGAATTGTCTTAGCGAAAGGCTTCTTGAGGGGAAAGCTGTAACTCTGTGAGGTGATTTCACAGAACACAAAGTAGTTTCTCAGAAAGCTTCCTTCTCTTTGTTATCGGAGGATATTTCCTTTGGCCCGATAGTCTTCAAAGGGATCCGAAATATCTCTTCTCAGATTCCACAGAAAGAAGGCTAGCA
>NW_020260217.1:0-4303 GCF_003255815.1 Theropithecus gelada
ACCTCCTTCCCCTTTGCCTTCCATCATGATTGTAAGCTTGCTGAGGCCCTCACCAGAAGCAGATATTGAAGTCATGTTTGTACAGCCTGAAGATTTATGAGCCGATTAAACCTATTTTTGTTACAAATTACCCAGCCTTAGGTACCTCTTTATAGTAATGCAAAAATGAACATAAATTCTAACCAGAAATACCTGACTCAAGACAGGCAAAGTCTACTCAAACTACAAAAAGAAAGATTACAAACTCCCCTATTTTACTGTGCTGCATTACTTCCCATTTTATTATAGATCCTCACTTGTATTCTTGCTGCTTAAATCAAATGGAAAACATGGCTGTGTATGGCTTTTTAGCAAACAAATGAGGATTTAACATAACATAAGGAAAATAAGCAGAAGTAGGGCATGTTTAAAATTACATTACATCAGATGAAAAGGTTAATAACTTAAAAGTTTCAGGAAGCATAAACTTGGATGTGATAAACTCATGTGATCAGGAGACTGTGTAAGAGGAGGCCAAAATCACAGATTCAATCTCTGTTGATGAGTAACTATGTTTTTTTATTTGTTTAAATGGAAACCAAGCTGAAGCCAAAGTTCTATCTTTAAAATGTACTCTTTGGAGCAAGGCAGAAGGGGCCAAGAATTATAAATAAAGATAAATCTATGACTCCTCCGTCACATGACAAATTGTGTTGATAAAAAGATGGCAAAATGTGTAGACAAAAAGTTTACATGATTTCATTGACACAGTAACAATTAAGAAAAAGTATATAACACATTAAAATAAGACAAGTAAATATGTGAAAAGTTGAAAAAATCAAACCAATACGAGTTTCTAAATACTTTCTATAATACATCTGATCAAACAACAAGAGTTTTCACTCTTTTTCTTGGCAGAAAATACAATGTTGTCTCACCATCTGTTGGAGATTTTCTCGGGAATATTGTGCTTGCCTCTGGATGGTCAGAAGGGTTGGACTCCAAAGGTATATCTATAGAGGGAGAGAAGAAAAAAAGATGTGATCATTTATAAAAATATATCAACTCATTTATTTGACTGCTGCATTTAGGCTATTTACCTACCTCTACTTTTATTCTCATCCATTGAAATGAATGTATAGACATAAGACGAAGCCAGGCAAGGTGGCACATGCCTGTAGTCCCAGCTACTCAGGAGGCTGAGATGGGAAAATCCCTTGAGCCTAGGTCAGGAATTTGAGGCCAGCATGGGTAACATAGTGAGACCCGCCTTTATTTTAAAAAAAAAAAAAAGAACAAAATTTGGCAGAGCAAGATGACCGAATAGGAACAGCTCCAGTCTCCAACTCCCAGTGCGAGTGACACAGAAGAGAGGTGATTTCTGCATTTTCAACTGAGGTACTGGGTTCATCTCACTAGGGAGTGTGGGACAGTGGGTGCTGGTCAGCTGCTGCAGCCCGACCAGCGAGAGCTGAAGCAGGGAGAGGCACTGCCTCACCTGGGAAGCTCAAGGGGGAAAGAAATCCCTTTTCCTAGCCAGGGGAACTGAGACACACAACACCTGGAAAATCGGGTAACTCCCACCCCAATACTGTGATCTACCAAGGATCTTAGCAAACGGGCACACCAGGAGATTATATCCCACACCTGGCCGGGAGGGTCCCATGCCCACGGAGACTCCCTCATTGCTGGCACAGCAGTCTGCAATCTCGCAACAAGGCAGCAGCAAGGCTAGGGGAGGGGCGCCCGCCATTGCTGAGGCTTAAGTAGATAAACAAAGCGGCTGGGAAGCTCCAACTGGGTGGAGCTCACAGCAGCTCAAGGAGTCCTACCTGTCTCTGTAGACTCCACCTCTGGGGACAGGGCACAGCTAAACAACAACAACAATAAAAAAAAGCAGCTGAAACCTCTGCAGACGCAAATGACTCTGTCTGACAGCTTTGGAGAGCAATGGATCTCCCAACATGGAGGTTGAGATCTGAGAACGGACAGACTGTCTGCTCAAGTGGGTCCCTGACCCCTGAGTAGCCTAACTGGGAGACATCCCCCACTAGGGGCAGACCGACACCCCACACCTCACACGGTGGAGTATACCCCTGAGACGAAGCTTCCAAAGCAAGAATCAGACAGGTACACTTGCTGTTCAGCAATATTCTATCTTCTACAGCCTCTGCTGCTGATACCCAGGCAAACAGGGTCTGGAGTGGACCTCAAGCAATCTCCAACAGATCTACAGCTGAGGGTCCTGACTGTTAGAAGGAAAACTAACAAACAGGAAGGACACCTACACCAAAACCCCATCAGTATGTCACCATCATCAAAGACCAGAGGCAGATAAAACCACAAAGATGGGGAAAAAGCAGGGCAGAAAAGCTGGAAATTCAAAAAATAAGAGTGCATCTCCCCCTCCAAAGGAACGCAGCTCATCGACAGCAATGGATCAAAGCTGGATGGAGAATGACTTTTATGACATGAGAGAAGAAGGCTCCAGTCCATCAAACTTCTCAGAGCTAAAGGAGGAATTACGTACCCAGCGCAAAGAAACTAACAATCTTGAAAAAAGAGTGGAAGAATTGATAACTAGAATAATTAATGCAGAGAAGGCCATAAACGAATGGACAGAGATGAAAACCATGACACGAGAAATACATGACAAATGCACAAGCTTCAGTAACCAACTCAATCAACTGGAAGAAAGAGTGTCAGCGATTGAGGCTCAAATGAATGAAATGAAGCGAGAAGAGAAACCTAAAGAATAAAGAAGAAAAAGAAATGAACAAAGCCTGCAAGAAGTATGGGGTTATGTAAAAAGACCAAATCTACGTCTGATTGGGGTAATAAAGAAGAAAAGAGAGAAGAATCAAATATACGTAATAAAAAATGATAAAGGGGATATCACCACCGACCCCATAGAAATACAAACTACCATCAGAGAATACTATAAACACCTCTACGCAAATAAACTAGAAAATCTAGAAGAAATGGATAATTTCCTGGACACTTACACTTTCCCAAGACTAAACCAGGAAGAAGCTGAATTCCTGAATAGACCAATAACAGGCTCTGAAATTGAGGCAATAATTAATAGCCTACCAACAAAAAAAAGTCAAAAGAACAAAGCTGGAGGCATCACGCTACCTGACTTCAAACTATACTACAAGGCTACAGTAACCAAAACAGCATGGTACTGGTACTAAAACAGACATATAGACCAATGGAAGAGAACAGAGTCCTCAGAAATAATACCACACATCTACAGCCATTTGATCTTTGACAAATCTCAGAAAAACAAGAAATGGGGAAAGGATTCCCTATTTAATAAATGGTGCTGGGAAAATTGGCTAGCCATAAGTAGAAAGCTGAAACTGGATCCTTTCCTTACTCCTTATATGAAAATTAATTCAAGATGAATTAGAGACTTAAATGTTAGACCTAATACCATAAAAACCCTAGAAGAAAACCTAGGTAATACCATTCAGGACATAAGCATGGGCAAGGACTTCACCTCTAAAACACCAAAAGCAATGACAACAAAAGCCAAAATTGACAAATGGGATCTCATTAAACTAAAGAGTTTCTGCACAGCAAAAGAAACTACCATCAGAGTGAATAGGCAACCTACAGAATGGGAGAACATTTTTGCAATCTACTCATCTGACAAAGGGCTAATATCCAGAACCTACAAAGAACTCAAACAAATTTACAAGAAAAAAACAAACAACCCCATCAAAAAGTAGGCAAAAAATATGAACAGGCAGTTCTCAAAAGAAGACATTCATACAGCTAACAGACACATGAAAAAATGTTCATCATCACTGGCCATCAGAGAAATGCAAATCAAAACCACAATGAGATATCATCTCACACCAGTTAGAATGGCAATCATTACAAAGTCAGGAAACAACAGGTGCTGGAGAGGATGTGGAGAAATAGGAACACTTTTACACTGTTGATGGGATTGTAAACTAGTTCAACCATTATGGAAAACAGTATGGTGATTCCTCAAGGATCTAGAACTAGAAGTACCATATGACCCAGCCATCCCATTACTGGGGATATACCCAAAGGATTATAAGTCATGTTGCCATAAAGACACATGCACACGTATGTTTATTGCGGCACTATTCACAATAGCAAAGACTTGGAATCAACCCAAATGTCCATCAGTGACAGACTGGATTAAGAAAATGTGGCACATATACACCATGGAATACTATGCAGCCATAAAAAAGGATGAGTTTGTGTCCTTTGTAGGGACATGGATGCAGCTGGAAACCATCATTCTCAGCAAACTATCTGAAGAACAGAAAACCAAACACCGCAT
>NW_020260218.1:0-395 GCF_003255815.1 Theropithecus gelada
AAATATCCTCAGATGAAATCTGGAAAGAAGCTTTCTGAGAAACAGCTCCGTGATGTGTGTCTTCCACTCACAGAGTTACATCTGTATTCCGTGGATCTCTTTGCTAGCCTTATTTCTGTGGAATCTTAGAACAGATGTTTCGGATCCCTTTGAAGACTATAGTGCCAAAGGAAATATCCTCCGATAACAAAGAGAAAGAAGATTTCTGAGAAACTTCTTTGTGTTCTGTGAAATCATCTCACAGAGTTACAGCTTTCCCCTCAAGAAGCCTTTCGCTGAGACAGTTATTGTGGAATTGTCAAAGTGATATTTGGAAGCCCATAGAGGGCTATGGTGAAAAAGGAAATATTCTCAGATGAAATCTGGAAAGAAGCTTTCTGAGAAACTGCTTAGGG
>NW_020260218.1:484-1449 GCF_003255815.1 Theropithecus gelada
AATTGTCAAAGTGATATTTGGAAGCCCATAGAGGGCTATGGTGAAAAAGGAAATATCCTCAGATGAAATCTGGAAAGAAGCTTTCTGAGAAAATGCTTAGGGTTCTGTGAATTCATCTCACAGAGTTACATCTGTATTTCGTGGATCTCGTTGCTAGCCTTATTTCTCTGGAATCTGAGAACAGATATTTCGGATCCCTTTGAAGACAATGGAGCCATATAGGGCCAAAGGAAATATCCTACGATAACAAAGAGAAAGAAGCTTTCTGAGAAACTTCTTGGTGTTCTGTGAAATCATCTCACAGAGTTACAGCTTTCCCCTCAAGAAGCCTTTCGCTAAGACAGTTCTTGTGGAATTGGCAAAGTGATATTTGGAAACCCTTAGAGTGCTATTGTGAAAAAGGAAATATCCTCAGATGAAATCTGGAAAGAAGCTTTCTGAGAAACTGCTTAGTGGTCTCTTAATTCATCTCACAGAGTTACATCTGTATTTCCTGGGTCTCTTTGCTACCCTTATTTCTGTGGAATCTGAGAACAAATATTTCGGATCCCTTTGAAGATTATAGGGCCAAAGGAAATATCCTCCGATAACAAAGACAAAGAACCTTTCTGAGAAACTTCTTTGTGATGTGAGACTTCCACTCACAGAGTTACATCTATATTTCGTGGATCTCTTTGCTAGCCTTATTTCTGTGGAATCTGAGAACTGGTATTTCGGATCCCTTTGAAGACTATAGGGCCAAAGGAAGTATCCTCCGATAACAAAGAGAAAGAAGCTTTCTGAGAAACTTCTTTGTGTTCTGTGAAATCATCTCACAGAGTTACAGCTTTCCCCTCGAGAAGCCTTTCGCTAAGACAGTTCTTGGGGAATTGGCAAAGTGATATTTGGAAGCCCATAGAAGGCTATGGTGAAAAAGGAAATATCCTCAGATGAAATCTGGAAAGAAGCTTTCTGAGAAACTGCTT
>NW_020260218.1:1504-4301 GCF_003255815.1 Theropithecus gelada
TCTGTTAATTCATCTCACAGAGTTACATCTGTATTTCGTGGATCTCTTTGCTAGCCTTATTTCTGTGGAATCTGAGAACAGATATTTCATATCACTTTGAAGACTATAGGGCCATATAGGGCCATAGGAAATATCCTCAGATAACAAAGAGAAAGAACCTTTCTGAGAAACTTCTTGGTGTTCTGTGAAATCATCTCGCAGAGTTACAGCTTTCCCCTCAAGAAGCCTTTCGCTAACACAGTTCTTCTGGAATTGGCAAAGTGATATTTGGAAGATCATAGAGGGCTATGGTGAAAAAGGAAATATCCTAGATGAAATCTGGAAAGAATTTTAATGAGAAACTGCTCCGTGATGTGTGACTTCCACTCACAGAGTTACATGTGTATTTCGTGGATCTCTTTGCTAGCCTTATTTCTGTGGAATCTGAGAACAGATATTTCAGATCCCTTTGAAGGCTATAGGGCCAAAGGAAATATCCTCCGATAACAAAGAGTAAGAAGCTTTCTGAGAAACTTCTTTGTGTTCTGTGAAATCATCTCATAGAGTTACAGCTTTCCCCTCAAGAAGCCTTTCGCTTAGACAGTTCTTGTGGAATTGGCAAAGTAATATTTGGAAGCCCATAGAAGGTAACGGTGAAAAAGGAAATATCCTCAGATGAAATCTGGAAAGAAGTTTTCTGAGAAACCGCTCCGTGATGTGTGACTTCCACTCACAGAGTAACATACGTATTTCGTGGATCTCTTTGCTACCTTATTTCTGTGGAATCTGAGAACAGATATTTCGGATCCCTTTGAAGACTATAGGGACAAAGGAAATATCCTCCGATAACAAAGAGAAAGAAGCTTTCTGAGAAACTTGTTTGTGTTCTGTGAAATCATCTCACAGAGTTACAGCTTTCCCCTCAAGAAGCCTTTCGCCAGTACATTTCTTGTGGAATTGGGAAAGTGATATTTGGAAGCCCATAGAGGATTATGTTGAAAAAGGAAATATCCTCAGATGAAATCTGGAAAGAAGCTTTCTGAGTAACTGCTCTGTGATGTGTGACTTCCACGCACAAAGGTACCTCTGAATTTCGTGCATCTCTTTACTAGCATTATTTCTGTGGAATCTGAGAATAGAGATTTTGGATCCCTTTGAAGACTCCAGGGCCAAAGGAAATATCCTCCGATAACAAAGAGAAAGAAGCTTTCTGAGAAACTTCTTTGTGTTCTGTGAAATCATCTCACAGAGTTACAGCTTTCCCCTCAAAAAGCCTTTCGCTAAGACAGTTCTTGTGGAATTTTCAAAGTGTTATTTGGAAGCCCCTAGAGGGCTATGGTGAAAAAGGAAATATCCTAGATGAAATCTGGAAAGAATTTTTCTGAGAAACTGCTCCGTGATGTGTGACTTCCACTCACAGAGTTACATGTGTATTTCGTGGATCTCTTTGCTAGCCTTATTTCTGTGGAATCTGAGAACAGATATTTCGGATCCCTTTGAAGGCTATAGAGCCAAAGGAAATATCCTCCGATAACAAAGAGTAAGAAGGTTTCTGAGAAACTCCTTTGTGTTCTGTGAAATCATCTCATAGAGTTACAGCTTTCCCCCCAAGAAGCCTTTCGCTAAGACAGTTCTTGTGATATTGGCAAAGTAATATTTGGAAGCCCATAGAAGGTTACGGTGAAAAAGGAAATATCCTCAGATGAAATCTGGAAAGAAGCTTTGTGAGAAACCGCTCCGTGATGTGTGACTTCCACTCACAGATTTACATATGTATTTCGTGGATCTCTTTGCTACCTTATTTCTGTGGAATTTGAGAACAGATATTTCGGACCCCTTTGAAGACTATAGGGACAAGGGAAATATCCTCCGATAACAAAGAGAAAGAAGCTTTCTGAGAAACTTCTTTGTGTTCTGTGAAATCATCTCACAGAGTTAGAGCTTTCCCCTCGAGAAGCCTTTCGCTAAGACAGTTCTTGGGGAATTGGCAATGTGATATTTGGAAGCCCATAGAAGGCTATGGTGAAAAAGGAAATGTCCTCAGATGAAATCTGGAAAGAAGCTTTCTGAGAAACTGCTTAGGGTTCTGTTAATTCATCTCACAGAGTTACATCTGTATTTCGTGGATCTCTTTGCTAGCCTTATTCCTGTGGAATCTGAGAACGGATATTTCGTATCCCTTTGAAGACTATAGGGCCATATAGGGCCATAGGAAATATCCTCAGATAACAAAGAGAAAGAACCTTTCTGAGAAACTACTTGGTGTTCTGTGAAATCATCTCGCAGAGTTACAGCTTTCCCCTCAAGAAGCCTTTCGCTAACACAGTTCTTGTGGAATTGGCAAAGTGATATTTGGAAGCCCATAGAGGGCTATGGTGAAAAAGGAAATATCCTAGATGAAATCTGGAAAGAATTTTAATGAGAAACTTCTCCGTGATGTGTGACTTCCACTCACAGAGTTACATGTGTATTTCGTGGATCTCTTTGCTAGCCTTATTTCTGTGGAATCTGAGAACAGATATTTCAGATCCCTTTGAAGGCTATAGGGCCAAAGGAAATATCCTCCGATAACAAAGAGTAAGAAGCTTTCTGAGAAACTTCTTTGTGTTCTGTGAAATCATCTCATAGAGTTACAGCTTTCCCGTCAAGAAGCCTTTCGCTAAGACAGTTCTTGTGGAATTGGCAAAGTAATATTTGGAAGCCCATAGAAGGTTACGGTGAAAAAGGAAATATCCTCAGATGAAATCTGGAAAGAAGCTTTCTGAGAAACCGCTCCGTGATGTGTGACTTCCACTCACAGAGTTACATCTGTATTTCG
>NW_020260219.1:0-4301 GCF_003255815.1 Theropithecus gelada
TGAACCACTGAGTGATGGCAGTTGTAGTGGTGGTGGGTTGCATCAAGCAATCAATGTCAGCAGATTTCAGATTGTAAGGAGCACCACTTACCATTATGCAGTTCAGAAACAGTAACAAGTATGTCAGCCTCACAGAGTGCTTTTGTATGGCATCATTGTCAACAAGAGCACTTTTGTGATTATCATAGTTCTCACAGATTTTTATTTTACAGTAATTTGCATTCATTCACTTGATCCTTTTCTAACCTGCTTGTTCCAGTTCGGGTTTGCAGATGGCAGGCGCTTCTCCTGGCAGTTTTGGGTGCCAGGAGGGAACCCTATTATTATAGAATTTCTTTGTCAATGCTGCTCAGTGATTTAATCTAAATTATAAGTGTTTGAAAAGGATTAATTGTCCTACATCAAACTTGTAAGCAATGTCATGTACATAATGACATTGCACAGTCACACACACATCCACTGTTGGTTAGACTGGCATCATGTAGACACATCAGTTAATCTCATCTACTGAGCTTTGGGATGTAGGACAAAAACAGAGTCCCTGAAGAAACCCCACACAGACATAATGAGAACATTTAAACGCCTCATGGACGGGGACCTCAGATGAGATTTGTTTTTCATCAATGTTATAATGAAATGCCATTATTCAAGGACCTGCTGTACTCACTTATTTGTTCAGTACCCTTCCGTGTGACCAGTCTCTTGTATCTCTGCCCTTAGGCGAGTCCTCACTCCCTCTGGGACTTCAACATCCTTCATCAGGTTGCCTCTGCTGCTTTCCCTCTGTCTTCACCCCTGTCTTTCTCAGATGTTTTGTGCCAAGCTGCCCTTTTAGGCAGAAAGTTTTTCTGCTCAGGTGCTGAAAACCAATGCTAGGCTGTCCTTCTCCATCCCTGCATGGATTCCTCCTGACTCTATTTAGTTTTTGACATTTTATTATATTTCACCCACCATTCAGGGGTGCTCTCAATTGATTCTTTTCTTTTTTTTTCATTATACTTTAAGTTCTAGGGTACACGTGCACATGTTCCATATGTATACATGTGCCATGTTGGTGTGCTACACCCATTAACTCGTCATTTACATTAGGTGTATCTCCTAATACTATCCCTCCTCCCTTCCCCAACCCCACACACCCCAAGCCCCAGTGTGTGATGTTCCCCTTCCTGTGTCCAAGTGTTCTCATTATTCAATTCCCACCTTTGAGTGAGAATATGCAGTGTTTGGTTTTTCTCCTTGCAATAGTTTGCTGAGAATGATGATTTCCAGCTCCATCCATGTCCCTACAAAGGACATGAACTCATCTTTTTAATGGCTGCATAGTATTCCATGGTGGGTATATATGTGCCACATTTTCTTATTCCACTCTATCATTGATGGACATTTGGGTTGTTTCCAATTCTTTCCTATTGTGAATAGTGCCGCAATAAACATATGTGTACATGTGTCTTTATTGCAGCATGATTTATAATCCTTTGGGTATATACCCAGTAATGGGATGGCTCTTACTTAAGGTCAGAGTTGATGGTCAAAAAATGTGTACATGTTGCTTGTTTACCAATGTGATGAGTCCTGGGGTCTGTAGGTAGAGCTTATATGATAAAAGAGCATAGTTTAGTAAGTTCAAGAGAATCTTCTCCAAGGAAGTGATATTGAAGTCATTGAAAGATAAGTAGGGGATGGCTATACAGGTCAGGGAGGTGTGAGGAAGGATTCAGAGAAGGAGCATTCTTGGCCAGGATCAAGCAGAGGCATAGGACTTGAGTTGCTGTGGCTATGCGAAGTGTTTTAGTGGGGATGGGGATGGGGATGCCTGAACTTGACTCTTCTTTGCCAGACTGTGATGAGGGGTCAGGACACTGCTCACGCCGATCCTGGCCAGTAAATATGGTAACCTTCTACTGTGATCTGAATGTTTGTGCCCCCATACCCCTATATTTTATATGCTGAAACCTAAAATCATAAAGTGATAATATTAAGAGATGGGGCCTCTGGGAGGTGATTAGATTTTGAGGGCAAACCCCTCACAAATGGTGGGATTAGTGATTAGTGTCCTTATAGAAGGGACTCCAGAGAGCTCATTGCCCCCTGCGCCATGTGAGATATAGTAAGAAGACACCATCTATGAGGAACAGGCCCTTGCCAAACACCAAATCTGCCCGTTCCTTCATCTTAGACTTCTGAGCCTCCAGAACTACAGGAAATTAATTCACATTGTTTATAACCCATGCAGTTTATAGTATTTTTTTCATAATAGATCAAAAGACTAAGACACTTTCCTCTCACTTTCCCTATCCTTCTGGAGCTACCAATCAAAACACACTTCTACACATTTCTAGCATCCCTTATAAGGTGGGCAGCCACCACCCAGTCAAGATAACTACAGCATAGAGAGGAGGTGGGGGCTAGAAAAGAGGGCAGAGAAGTGAGGGAGGACTTTATCACTAACACCTTGGTGAAGGGACTTCTTCTCAATGAAGAGTTGGAGTTAGGAGAGTCATGTGATAAGATTTGCTTCTGAAGAAGATAGGACTGCTTTGTAGAGAAAAACACACAATCTGGCAAGAGTGGGGGTTGCTATTGGGTTGGGGGGAGGGAAAGGTGGCAGGAATAAGGATTGCGAGCTCCAGAGGACCAGGATATGACAACTGATTGGAGTACTTGTTTATGTGTGCTGATTTGCTGTCCTAAGTACAGTGAGTTCTTACTAGACCCTTAATTGTCATTTAGAAGAATTTATTCTCCTCACTCCCAAAAAAGCATAGAAACATGGCACCAATTTGAGACAAACTGGGGTTCTGTCAAAGTGAAGGGACCCTTATCTAACAGAGGGACACCTTCAGGCTTATTTCCTTTCCCCAAGTGCTGCCTGAAGCTGTCCCTTAGATGCCTGCCCACACCCTGAGCCCCACATGAGTTTTGTTTGACCACGTACTAAAGTTGCTAAAGTGGCTTCATTTCTTCCTTTGATACTGTGTGGATCATGTCACAAAGACAGGAAATCTTACCTATTTTCTCCACCATCCATACAGAGAGCCTCAAGTATAAATCAGCAATGTTCACCATGGGCAAAGCAGCATGATTATTTGGAAAAAATATTTTGAGAACATATGGGTGCATTGTTCATTTGCTAGAATGCTTCCAAGAATTTCACTTTGCTTATTTTCATGTGATTTTAGAGAGAGTTTTGAAAGTGCTCCTTTGCTGATGGAGTTTGTGATAGTTCATTTTAAATTTCAGAATAAATTTTTCCACTCAAGCAATTCAGTGAATCAAATTTCTTTCAACCATCACAGCCGTATGCATACTTCCATGGTTGCTCCTAGCCTTTGATCTAAAAACTGATTCGAGGTTAATTAAAACTAGCATGTCACCTTTACAGGAACCCAAGTCCATTAAGAGCTCTGGTGTCAGGCCATACTGGAGTTTTCCCACCATGTGTCCAGTCAAGCATAGTTGAGCAACCCTCCTTGAAGTGTAATGTGGTTATTGACAGGAGAATGAAAAACCCGTTTTGATTTTAAAAAGGAAGTTTTCAGATCGTTCTTGTTGAAATTTTCAAGGGAGGTGATGGAAAAGAGAATATACTTACCGTAAAAAAAAGACTCCTGAAAACATTTGTTCTTGATTCCCCAGAGTCCACACCATGGAAACCGATTCTTCATCTTTTAAGACTACCATATAGATACTTATAAATGGGCATGAATTAAGGAACTGGGCCTTTCAACAATTTTGGGGAAGGCCATTTCACACTTTTAAAATAAATGTGCTCCCATAAGATCAGGTATGTTTTAATACTAAAATAACAGTGCACATGTATAAAATAAAACTTAGTGGCACCTCTCTCTGCTCATGGAATGGTTGGGTCATAATAGCTTAAACTATTTCTTACCTACACCTTATTACTGTCCACCACAATTCTTTCCTAGAAATTTTCTATTAGGTGTCAGTTTTTCAAATGAGTACTTCTTAGTCTAATTATTTTTGTTTCCTCTGAAGTTATCTTTTTTTAGTCTTGGGAGTCCATTATTCTATCCCAGTTCATGAATATAAACTCGTTTATAAAATTTACAGGTTTTTTTTACTAACTCTGTGACCTTGGACATATTTGACTTCACTTTTCTGCACCTCATTTGGAATATGCACTTAATTACACTGTTTCAAATAGTTGTTAAAGTATTAAAGGCCCTAATATATGTAAGGTTCTTAAAACTGTGCCTGTCATATATAAGTGCTTATATGAGATTTTTTTTCAGTTCTCCTTGAAGAGGTCCTTTACATCCCTTGTAAGTTGGATTCCT
>NW_020260220.1:0-4300 GCF_003255815.1 Theropithecus gelada
AATGAAAATCTCAAGAGGTTAAATTCCTAAGAGGCAACTCTTCTCTCTTACTAACTATGGATTATTTTAAATGCACCAGATACCCCTCCTCAAGATGTAATGTTATACCATAAATGCTCTGGGGAGAAAGTGCCCAGATGAACAGACCAGCGCTCACGCTGAGAACAGGGATAGGGAGTAGACTATTTTGAGCCTACCTTTTAAAAAAACACTTGCATTTTGGGAAAATATCAAAAAAATGTCCAACAGGGTTATCCTGTTGGTACCAAAGACCTTCAGAAATTTCAGAGCATAGGATGTTGGTAAGAAGCACCAAAGCAGAAAGCACCTCCTTCTGCATGCGAGAAACCATCATTGATGTGGGAGTGATGTTGGCTAACACAAGGAAGGGTCTCTGTTAAGCAAGTGAAGGGTGGAAGGAGCTGTTGCCAGAGCCCGCCAGAAGCATCCGGGTAACCAGCTGCTGGCCCACACCTTTCCTACTTACATGGAACAGTGGAAAGTGCCAACAGAGTTCTCCCGGCGAATGTCTTCATATGCCTCATAGATTCCCTGCTTTTGCCTGGGCAAAATAGTCCATCAACCAAAGTTTCGGTTTTCTGCTCTTCTTCCCATTCTTACCCAGCCGGGGGAGTCTACAGCCTAATTCAGGTTTGACCTCAGTAGCTAGAGGAAACGTGGTTAAACAAAATAAAGAAGTTAGAAATGGTTAAACAAAGAAGTTAGAAGCTGATTTACCTTTAAAAATAACAAACTTAAGTTCTTGTCTACAGTAAGCTTTATGGATTGAAAATTACTCTGACTTCTCATCTCAACAGATATCCTACACATATCACACATCAGCATACATATATGCCTCTTAGAAAAGTTCTGCTAATAAAACTCGAAGGAAAAATGAGATCATGAATAAACTGAACATTAAAAAAATTTATCTTCCATAACTTTTCATTCAATCTAATATCTGTGTATGTATAATCATTTATTTTTTCATGTACTAATTCATCTATGTATTTACCAATCAATAAATATAATCTGATGTGCACTATGACAAATGAGGTCAAAAAAAAGGAGATACCCGGATGCACACAAGATATAAAGATGCAGGGCTGGGCACGGTGGCTCACGCCTGTAATTCCAGCAGGAAGGGTAGGCTGAGGCGGGCAGATCACCTGAGCTCAGGAGTTCAAGATCAGCTAGGCAAACATGGTGAAAACCCGTCTCTACTAAAAATACGAAAATTTAGCTGGGTGTGGTTGCGGGTGCCTGTAATTCCAGCTACTCAGGAGGGTGAGCCTGAGGCACGAGAATCACTTGAACTCAGGTGGTGGAGGCTGCAGTGAGATCGTGCACTCCAGCCTGGATGACAGAGTGAAACTCTGTCTCAAAAAAAAAAAAAAAAAAAAAAAAAAAGTGCTATATTGAGGACTGAGACCTGAGATAGTGAGAGACAGCGATGTACAACTTGAGTCACACTCTGGACTGACAGGATGGGAATAGCTAAGGGACTGTCTGAGGTGGGGGTGCCTGTCTGGTTCACTTGTTACTGCCTTGTTTATGTGACTTTGATAGTACTTAGCTTCTGCTGTTGATGCTCAGGGGGAGATACACCTAAACCACACAGACAGCATTATTCTGAAAAGGAGAAGTTGCCAGGGAGTGCGGACCAGTAGTCTCAGTGGCCCTGTACCCTCCAAGCAGAAGTGTAGACTTCTTAGCTCTTCTTCCCTGTGACTGGCCTTCAGGTATAATTTCCAGTATATGGTTGCTTATAAATTCTATAGCTCAGGAGAATAAACAAGAGGCTCCTTTTCCAGAAAATCCAGTATTGGTCTTCCTCCTTTGGAGGCTTAGAGTCAGAACTCTCTTGTAGGCATGGTAGGATCCATGGAGGTGGCCACATCTTGCTTTCTTCAGTGAGTATTAGATCCCACAAGATGACCGCACAGCTAAACATAATTAAAACTTAGGTTTTATGATATTTGTTCCTTTCCTAAAAACCCTCAGTGACTCCTTATTATCCAGAGGGAGCATATAAGCTAAATAAATGTGAACTTTTTTCTCCAAGTAAAACATTCTCCCCAGTGAATAGAAAATCTTGTTTTCCTGTGTTACATTGAACCAAAATGGTTTTTTTTTTTTTTCTTTTTGAGACAGAGTCTTGCTCTGTCACCCAGGCTGGAGTGCAGTGGCACAATCTCGTCTCACTGCAACCTCCACCTCCTGGGTTCAAGTGATTCTCCTGCCTCAGTCTCCTGAGTAGCTGGGATTACAGGTGCCTGCCACCACGCCTGGCCAATTTTTGTATTTTTAGTGGAGATGCGGTTTTGCCATGTTGGCCAGGCTGGTCTCAAACTCTGGACCTCAAGAGATCCATCCATCTGCCTCGGCCTCCTAAAGTGCTGGGATTACAGGCATGAGCCACCGCGCTTGGCCTCCTTTAAAATTATTATTATTATTATGATTATTGAGACAGAGTTTCCCTCTGTTGCCCAGGTAGGAGTGTAGTGACGCCACCTTGATTATACATGTAAGTCACTGGGCCTTGGGATTATAGATGCGAGTCACTGGGCCCAGCTTTTTTTTTCCAGTTTTAAAGTATTATTTTTAATTATCCAAAATAAATGTGTAGTAAATACTCTTTTTATAAATCTTTGTTTTCTTGATTGCTTCCCTGGCATATAATTTCAGAAATAGAACTGATCAAAGGGTATGCACATTTTTAAGGATTTATAATGCCAGATGCCTTCCAAAAGATGTTAACAACTTATTGAACTGACAGTATATAAGGGTGCTATAAAGTAATTTATTTATTTGAAAAACAAATATTTACTGTGTAGAAATATATATTTTAAAAATCCCCCAGAAAAGATGCTCTTCTCTCATTTCCCCATCCTCTTCCCCTTCTTCCACACCTCTGATATAAAGGACATTGTTATATCTTATTAAAACTTCATCCACATTGGGCGTGGTGACTCACGTCTATAATCCTGGCATTTTGGGAGGCCAAGGCAGGCAGATCACTTGAGGTCAGGAGTTTGAGACCAGCCTGGCCAACATGGTGAAATCCTGTCTCTACTAAAGATAGAACAATTAGCCAGGAATGGTGGCTGGTGCTTGTAATCCCAGCTACTCTGGAGGCCGAGGTACAAGAATCACTTAAACCCGTAGGCTGCAGTGAGCCGAGATCGCACCACTGCACTCCAGCCTGGGTGATAGAGCCAGACTCTGTCTCAAAATGAGATAAAATAAAACAAAATGAAAACTTCATCCAGATGTCTAGACAACATGTATTATGTATTCTTCTGTATTTGCAAGTTACATGTTCATATAGCCATCTACAGATACCAGTTAGCCTTTGTAATCCATTCCCCACTTAAGTTTCACCCTTTACTGGCTTTTCAGTGAATCCCTTGAGGAAAGGTTTGGAATTGAGAGGTAAATCCTTTATAAGGAGAATGCTGCAGTCTATTCGCTATTCACCGATGACTAAACTGCCCCCGGTCCTCCTGACTGTAGCAGGTACCCCCAGACAGTCATGCAAATGGACTAGGCCTGAGTCTGTAGTTCTTTGCTCTGAAAAAAGAGACATAATGGCTTCTGCTTTCTATTTCTCGTTTTGTGGAAATAATAGAGGAGTTTCTCTCGAATGGTTTTGGATCTGCTGGCTAAAGGGACCTTGGATATTTAGGCCCTGAAATAAATGGTTGCATCTTTGAAGGAAAAGGTGAAAGTAGTTTCTTACACTTTAGTGAAGAGGCCTTTGGAAAATTTTGTTCTAGATGTTGTGTATTCTCTGTAGAGGAGTGCTGGGAATTCCCCAAATCAGTAGAACTAACGGGTAACTGAAGAGAACAGGGAGTGACATGTCAGATTGAGAATCAGTCTTTTGAAAGTGGCAAAAAGACTATGTGTAAAAAGAATAGGGTAGAAGATAAAAAGAATAGGGTAGAAGACATTAGATTCAATTCCTCTTTTTATTTCATTTTTTTGATTCCTTGGGAATGATTTCTTCCTAGACTGCCAGTGTTGTATAGTAACCCCGCCCATGAAGAGGACTGCAATACTGAAAAACTGCATGAAACTAAGCACTGTGGGTTGGGCAGGGTGGCTCACGCTTGTAATTCCAGCACTTTGGGAGGCCAAGGTGGCTGGATTGCTTGAGCTTAGGAGCTTGAGACTAGCCTAGGTAACATGATGAAACCCTATCTGTACAAAAGATACAAAAATTAGCTGGGTGTGGTGGCATGAAGTTGTAGTCCCAGCTACTTGGGAGGCTGAGGTGGGAGGATCACTTGAGCCT
>NW_020260221.1:0-4299 GCF_003255815.1 Theropithecus gelada
TTGGCTGTATGAATGTCTTCTTTTGAGAAATGTCTGTTCATATCCTTCGCCCACTTTTTGATGGGGTTGTTTGTTTTTTTCTTGTAAATTTGTTTGAGTTCTTTTAAAAACAAATATACATCTTGAAAGGTTTTGAAGCCAAAAAAAAAACAACTTGTTCAGGCAATCATCCGGAGATGCCAGAGATCTTTGGCTTTTCTGTTTACCCCGTTCTTTTTCTCTTCTTTCTTTCTTTTTTTTTTTTTTTTTTTTAAAGAGACATAATCTTGCTCTGTCACGTAGACTAGAGTGTATTCACTTAAGCCTTGAACTCCTGGGCTGAAGCTGTCCTCCCACCTTAGCCTTCCCAGTGTCTGAGACTACAGGCATGCACTGCTGCACCTGGCTAATTTGATTTATTTTGTTTAGTAAGGACATGGTCTCCCTTTTTTCTTTAGGCTGGTCTTAAACTCCTGGTTTCAAGTGATCCTCCTGCCTTGGACTCTCAAAGGGCTGGGATTGCAGGCCTGTGCCAGCACACCTGGCCCCACAATTCTTCAAAAGCTCTCAGAGAAAACATTGAAGAAGACCCCTGTGGCTGTATGTTTCATCTGATCCTACATGACTAGGAAGGCTCATTCTTAAGAAGTCACGTCCCACGGAAAAGGGCATGAAGACAAATCAGAAAAGGGCAAACGGAAATCACAGCAACAAAGGGACAGTATAATCCTGGAACCTTAATAAGTCACACAAATGCTGCTTCAATTAGAGGAATTTGTTTGGCAAACATCGCTCTAACGTTTTCAGTTGTATGTTGGTTCACCTGTAATGTCTGCAGCAGTCTACAGACTAGGTTTTCTAGAGTTTCTGAAGCATCTTCCAATTGCCATGGCAAACTGACACAATTCTCTGAATTGCAGTCTGAATCCAGTGTTCACGTGTATGTTTTGTGTTGTCTACTCATCAGCAGGCATAAAGGTTGTTTATACATAAGTTGCTATGATTTCTCCAGAAGTATACATAAGTTGTCTAGTTTCAGCTTGCAACATTTAATCTGCCCATCTGACAAAAGGGTAATATCCAGAATCTACAAGAAACTTAAATTTACAAGAAAAAAACAAACAAACAACCCGACCAAAAAGTGGGCAAAGCACATGAACAGACACTTCTCAAGATAAGACATTTATGTGACCAACAAACATATGAAAAAAAGCTCATTATTACTGCTCATTAGGGACATGCAAATCAAAACCACAATGTGATACCATCTCACACCAGTTAGAATGTTGGTCAGTAAACAACAGATGCTGGAGGAAGCTCAGGAAACAACAGATGCTGGAGACAATGTGGGGAAATAGGAATGCTTTTACACTGTTGGTGGGAGGGTAAATTAGTTCAACCTTTGTGGAAGGCAGTGTGGCGATTCCTCAAGGATCTAGAATAAGAAATAACATTTGACCCAGTAATCCCATTACTGGGTATATACCCAAAGGATTATAGATCATTCTACTATAAACACACATGCACAGATATGTTTATTGTGGCACTATTCACAATAGCAAAGACTTGGAACCAACCCAAATGCCTATCAATGAGAGACTATATAAAGATAATGTGGTACATCTACACCATGGAATTCGATGCAGCCATAATAAACGATGAGTTCATGTCCTTTTCAGGGACATGGATGAAGCTGGAAATCACCATTCTCAGCAAACTAATACAGGAATAGAAAACCAAACACTGCATGTTCTCATTCATAAGTGGGAGTTGCACAATGAGAACACATGGACAGAGGGAAGGGAACATCATACACTGGGGCCTGTTGGGGGGTGGGGGGCTAGGGGAGGGATAGCATTAGGAGAAATATCTAATGTAGATGATGGGTTAATGGGTGCAACAAAACACCATGGCACATGTATACCTATGTAACAAACCTGCAGGTTCTGCACATGTATCCCAGAACTTAAAAGTGTAATTTTTAAAAATGATACAAAATTGAAAAGCACAGCTTAAATTTATAATATGCCAAAATGGAAGAAAAATGGAAGAAAATTCTGAAACCATTAGTTTTGAAAATTCTGGCCAGGAAAAAATGTATGATTCAGTCCAAATTGTAGGTAAATAACAAATTTTTTTTTAAATGAACACATCTAAAATTTAATAACTGTTGTTCTGCTGTTTTCCTCTGAAAAATAATTTTCCCCTCCTGTTCCCCATTTTATGAAATAGAAATCATTTGGGACAAATGAATTTCCAAAATAAGTTTTAGTCTTACACCTGGATTGTTTATATAAAGTGCAGCAAGAATATAGATTCAAGGCCTCTATGAATACATATGTTTTATATATATGAATATATATATATTCTACCATGTAGAATGGTGCTAAAATATATTAATGGCCACAAATCTGTACAAGTCTGCAGCAGCCTCAATTCTTTATTTTCAAAAGAAAGAATTCAACTAAGTGTCATAAGACAGAAGAAGAGACTGAGGCAAGTTTTACAGCAAGATTGAAAGTTTATTTAATGGCATTAGAGCAGAAATTAAAGAAAGTAAACTACACTGAAAACACGGCCAAACAGGTGATGAGATTTCATGTGTGTGGTTTGACCTTTGACTTAGGGTTTTGAATGTTGGCATAATTCTGGGGTCTGCATCTCTTCTCCCCTGATTCTTCCCTTAAAGTGGGCTGTATGCATGTGAAGTGGCCCACTAGCACTTAAGAAGGGACCCTGTGTAGTGTGTTTCCTGGAGTACAGTTGGAAAACAGAGACCAAAATAAAAGTTATATATGTAAATAAAATTGGTCTAGTTATAAAATCCTGTTATAAATTTCTATCATTTTTGTGATCCCTTGGCATCTATTTTTAATCTTCCTTGAACACACCCAAATTCCTTCTCTCTCTCTGTCTCTCTCTCTCTCTCTCTTTCTCTCTGCTTTGAGATGTTAATTTACTACCTACTTTCTCTAAAACTCAGCCAGGGCTTCCTCAGATAAATGTTAACTTTTTCTATTTACAAAAGCACCATTTAAATCCAACTGTTTTATTTAATAGTGAGTTTTATGGGTTCCATGCAGAAAGTTTTAAAATCAAAAATCTAAAGTATTTCTGTCTCCCTCTATCTTTATGTGCACATGTATATGTTCTATGTGGTATCACATATATGTATATGTCAGTACCTATGTTTATATATTGTTTATACATGGTATCAAATTAATATAAAAATAAATGAGTACTCATCAATTAAGAAAATAATCTCAAATGCTTTTCAACACATGTGATATTAGTAATCTTCAATAACAGAAGAATGCCTCAAATGAGCATGCATACCTATCTGCAGCCTCCTTAAAAATATTATCAGCCAAGAATTTTATATTCAGCAAAACTAAAGCTCATAAATAAAGGAATGATAACAGTCATTTTCAAACAAACAAATGCTGAGAGAATTTGCCACTACCAAGCCAGCACTACAATAACTGCTAAAACGAGCTCCAAACATTGAAACAAATCCTGGAAACACATCAACAAGGAACCTCTTTAAGCACGAATCTCACAGGACCTATGAAACAAAAATACAATCAATAAATGAATGAAACCAAGGTATTCAGGCAGAAAATATCAGGATGAATGGAACAGGACCTCAGTTTCAATATTAACATTGAATGTAAGTGGTCTAAAAGCAGCACTTAAAAGATACAGAATTGCAGAATTGATAATAATGCACCAAGCAAGTATCTGCTGCCCTCAAGAGACTCCCATAACCATAAAGGGTTGTATAAACTTAAGGTAAAAGCATAGGAAAAGATACCCCATGCAAATGGCCACAAACGTGAGCAGGAGTAACTATTCTTCTATCAGAAAAAACTAACTTTAAAGCAACAGCAGTTAAAAAAGACAAAGAGGGACATTTTATAACAATAAAAGGACTTGTCCAACAAAAAAATATCACAATCCTAAATACATATGCACCTAACACTGCAGCTCCCAAATTTATATAACTATTACTACTAGACCTAAGAATTGAGATAGACAGTAACACAATAATAGTGAGAGACTTCACTACTCCACTGACAGCACTAGACAGGTCATCAAGACAGAAAGTCAAGACAGAAAAAATGGATTGAAACTATGCCCTAGAGCAAATCGACTTAAGAAATATTTACAGAATGTTCAACCCGATAACCCAGAATGTACATTCTATTCATCAGCACATGGAACTTTCTTCAAGATAGACCATATGATAGGCCACAAAACAAGTCTCAATAAATTTTTTTTTAATTTATTTATTATTATTATACTTTAAGTTGTAGGGTA
>NW_020260222.1:0-4298 GCF_003255815.1 Theropithecus gelada
AGCAGTGGTTTGTAGTTCTCCTTGAAGAGGTCCTTTACATCCCTTGTCAGTTGGATTCCTAGGTATTTTATTCTCTTTGAAGCAATTGTGAATGGAAGTTCATTCATGATTTGGCTCTCTGTTTGTCTGTTACTGGTGTATAAGAATGCTTGTGATTTTTGCACATTAATTTTGTATCCTGAGACTTTGCTGAAGTTGCTTATCAGCTTAAGGAGATTTTGGGCTGAAACAATGGGGTTTTCTAAATATACAATCATGTCATCTGCAAAGAGGGACAATTTGACTTCTTCTTTTCCTAATTGAATACCCTTGATTTCTTTCTCTTGCCTGATTGCCCTAGCCAGAACTTCCAGCACTATGTTGAATAGGAGTGGTGAGAGAGGGCATCCCTGTCTTGTGCCAGTTTTCAAAGGGAATTTTTCCAGCTTTTGCCCATTCAGTATGATATTGGCTGTGGGTTTGTCATAAATAGCTCTTATTATTTTGAGATACGTTCCATCGATACCGAATTTATTGAGCGTTTTTAGCATGAAGGGCTGTTGAATTTTGTCAAGAGCCTTTTCTGCATCTATTGAGATAATCATGTGGTTCTTGTCTTTGGTTCTGTTTATATGCTGGATTATGTTTATTGATTTGCGAATGTTGAACCAGCCGTGCATCCCAGGGATGAAGCCCACTTGATCATGGTGGATAAGCTTTTTGATGTGCTGCTGGGTTCGGTTTGCCAGTATTTTATTGAGGATTTTTGCATCGATGTTCATCAGGGATATTGGTCTAAAATTCTCTTTTTTTGTTGTATCTCTGCCAGGCTTTGGTATCAGGATGATGTTGGCCTCATAAAATGAGTTAGGGAGGATTCCCTCTTTTTCTATTGATTGGAATAGTTTCAGAAGGAAAGGTACCAGCTCCTCCTTGTACCTCTGGTAGAATTCAGCTGTGAATCCATCTGGTCCTGGACTTTTTTTCGTTGGTAGGGTATTAATTATTGCCTCAATTTCAGAGCCTGCTATTGGTCTATTCAGGGATTCAACTTCTTCCTGGTTTAGTCTTGGAAGAGTGTAAGTGTCCAGGAAATTATCTATTTCTTCTAGATTTTCTAGTTTATTTGCGTAGAGGTGTTTATAGTATTCTCTGATGGTAGTTTGTATTTCTGTGGGGTCGGTGGTGATATCCCCTTTTTCATTTTTAATTGCGTCGATTTGATTCTTCTCTCTTTTCTTGTTTATTAGTCTTGCTAGCGGTCTGTCAATTTTGTTGATCTTTTCAAAAAACCAACTCCTGGATTCATTGATTTTTTGGAGGGTTTTTTGTGTCTCTATCTCCTTCAGTTCTGCTCTGATCTTAGTTATTTCTTGCCTTCTGCTAGCTTTCGAATGTGTTTGCTCTTGCTTCTCTAGTTCTTTTCATTGTGATGTTAGAGTGTCAATTTTAGATCTTTCCTGCTTTCTCTTGTGGGCATTTAGTGCTATAAATTTCCCTCTACACACTGCTTTAAATGTGTCCCAGAAATTGTGGTACGTTGTATCTTTGTTCTCATTGGTTTCAAAGAACATCTTTATTTCTGCCTTCATTTCGTTATGTACCCAGTAGTCATTCAGGAGCAGGTTGTTCAGTTTCCATGTAGTTGAGCGATATTGATTGAGTTTCTTAGTCCTGAGTTCTAGTTTGATTGCACTGTGGTCTGAGAGACAGTTTGTTATAATTTCTGTTCTTGTACATTTGCTGAGGAGTGCTTTACTTCCAATTACGTGGTCAATTTTGGAATAAGTACGATGTGGTGCTGAGAAGAATGTATATTCTGTTGATTTGGGGTGGAGAGTTCTATAGATGTCTATTAGGTCTGCTTGCTGCAGAGATGAGTTCAATTCCTGGATATCCTTGTTAACTTTCTGTCTCGTTGATCTGTCTAATGTTGACAATGGAGTGTTGAAGTCTCCCATTATTATTGTATGGGAGTCTAAGTCTCTTTGTAAGTCTCTAAGGACTTGGTTTATGAATCTGGGTGCTCCTGTATTGGGTGCATATATATTTAGGATAGTTAGCTGTTTCTGATGAATTGATCCCTTTACCATTATGTAATGGCCTTCTTTGTCTCTTTTGATCTTTGATGGTTTAAAGTCTGTTTTATCAGAGACTAGTATTGCAACCCCTGCTTTCTTTTGTTCTCCATTTGCTTGGTAAATCTTCCTCCATCCCTTTATTTTGAGCCTATGTATGTCTCTGCATGTGAGATGGGTCTCCTGAATACAGCAGACTGATGGGTCTTGACTCTTTATCCAGTTTGCCAGTCTATGTCTTTTAATTGGAGCATTTAGTCCATTTACATTTAAGGTTAATATTGTTATGTGTGAACTTGATCCTGCCATTATGATATTAACTGGTTATTTTGCTCGTTAGTTGATGCAGTTTCTTCCTATCATCGATGAACTTTACATTTTGGCATGTTTTTGCAATGGCTGGTACCGGTTGTTCCTTTCCATGTTTAGTGCTTCCTTCAGGGTCTCTTGTAAGGCAGGCCTAGTGGTGACAAAATCTCTAAGCATTTGCTTATCTGTAAAGGATTTTATTTCTCCTTCACTTATGAAACTTAGTTTGGCTGGATATGAAATTCTGGGTTTAAAATTCTTTTTTTTTTTTTTTTTTTTTTTTTTTTTAATTTATTTTTTTTTATTTTTCTGTTAGTTGTAGGGTACATGTGCATAACGTGCAGGTTTGTTACATATGTATACTTGTGCCTTGTTGGTGTGCTGCACCCATCAACTCGTCATTTACATCAGGTATAACTCCCAATGCAATCCCTCCCCCCGCCCCCCTCCCCATGATAGGCCCCGGTGTGTGATGTTCCCCTTCCCGAGTCCAAGTGATCTCATTGTTCAGTTCCCACCTATGAGTGAGAACATGCGGTGTTTGGTTTTCTGTTCTTGTGATAGTTTGCTAAGAATGATGGATTCCAGCTGCATCCATGTCCCTACAAAGGACACAAACTCATCCTTTTTTATGGCTGCATAGTATTCCATGGTGTATATATGCCACATTTTCTTAATCCAATCTGTCACTGATGGACATTTGGGTTGATTCCAAGTCTTTGCTATTGTGAATAGTGCTGCAATAAACATACGTGTGCATGTGTCTTTATAGCAGCATAATTTATAATCCTTTGGGTATATACCCAGTAATGGGATGGCTGGGTCATATGGTACATCTAGTTCTAGATCCTTGAGGAATCGCCATACTGTTTTCCATACTGGTTGAACTAGTTTACAATCCCACCAACAGTGTAAAAGTGTTCCTATTTCTCCACATCCTCTCCAGCACCTGTTGTTTCCTGACTTTTGAATGATCGCCATTCTAACTGGTGTGAGATGGTATCTCATTGTGGTTTTGATTTGCATTTCTCTGATGGCCAGTGATGATGAGCATTTTTTCATGTGTTTGTTGGCTGTATGAATGTCTTCTTTTGAGAAATGTCTATTCATATCCTTTGCCCACTTTTTGATGGGGTTGTTTGTTTTTTTCTTGTAAATTTGTTGGAGTTCTTTGTAGGTTCTGGATATTAGCCCTTTGTCAGATGAGTAGATTGCAAAAATTTTCTCCCATTGTGTAGGTTGCCTGTTCACTCTCATGTTAGTTTCTTTTGCTGTGCAGAAGCTCTTTAGTTTAATTAGATCCCATTTGTCAATTGTGGCTTTTGCTGCCGTTGCTTTTGGTGTTTGAGACATGAAGTCTTTGCCCATGCCTATGTCCTGAATGGTACTGCCTAGGTTTTCCTCTAGGGTTTTTATGGTATTAGGTCTAACATTTAAGTCTGTAATTCATCTTGAATTAATTTTCGTATAAGGAGTAAGGAAAGGATCCAGTTTCAGCTTTCTACTTATGGCTAGCCAATTTTCCCAGCACCATTTATTAAATAGGGAATCCTTTCCCCATTTCTTGTTTCTCTCAGGTTTGTCAAAGATCAGATGGCTGTAGATGTGTGGTATTATTTCTGAGGGCTCTGTTCTGTTCCATTGGTCTATATCTCTGTTTTGGTATCAGTACCATGCTGTTTTGGTTACTGTAGCCTTGTAGTATAGTTTGAAGTCAGGTAGCGTGATGCCTCCAGCTTTGTTCTTTTGACTTAGGATTGTCTTGGAGATGCGGGCTCTTTTTTGGTTCCATATGAACTTTAAAGCAGTTTTTTCCAATTCTGTGAAGAAACTCATTGGTAGCTTGATGGGGATGGCATTGAATCTATAAATTACCTTGGGCAGTATGGCCATTTTCACGATATTGATTCTTCCTATCCATGAGCATGGTAT
>NW_020260223.1:0-4298 GCF_003255815.1 Theropithecus gelada
AATGAAAATCTCAAGAGGTTAAATTCCTAAGAGGCAACTCTTCTCTCTTACTAACTATGGATTATTTTAAATGCACCAGATACCCCTCCTCAAGATGTAATGTTATACCATAAATGCTCTGGGGAGAAACTGCCCAAATGAACAGACCAGCGCTCACACTGAGAACAGGAATAGGGAGTAGACTATTTTGAGCCTACCTTTTAAAAAAAAAACTTGCATTTTGGGAAAATATCAAAAAAATGTCCAACAGGGTTATCCTGTTGGTACCAAAGACCTTCAGAAATTTCAGAGCATAGGATGTTGGTAAGAAGCACCAAAGCAGAAAGCACCTCCTTCTGCATGCGAGAAACCATCATTGATGTGGGAGTGATGTTGGCTAACACAAGGAAGGGTCTCTGTTAAGCAAGTGAAGGGTGGAAGGAGCTGTTGCCAGAGCCCGCCAGAAGCATCCGGGTAACCAGCTGCTGGCCCACACCTTTCCTACTTACATGGAACAGTGGAAAGTGCCAACAGAGTTCTCCCGGCGAATGTCTTCATATGCCTCATAGATTCCCTGCTTTTGCCTGGGCAAAATAGTCCATCAACCAAAGTTTCGGTTTTCTGCTCTTCTTCCCATTCTTACCCAGCCGGGGGAGTCTACAGCCTAATTCAGGTTTGACCTCAGTAGCTAGAGGAAACGTGGTTAAACAAAATAAAGAAGTTAGAAATGGTTAAACAAAGAAGTTAGAAGCTGATTTACCTTTAAAAATAACAAACTTAAGTTCTTGTCTACAGTAAGCTTTATGGATTGAAAATTACTCTGACTTCTCATCTCAACAGATATCCTACACATATCACACATCAGCATACATATATGCCTCTTAGAAAAGTTCTGCTAATAAAACTCGAAGGAAAAATGAGATCATGAATAAACTGAACATTAAAAAAATTTATCTTCCATAACTTTTCATTCAATCTAATATCTGTGTATGTATAATCATTTATTTTTTCATGTACTAATTCATCTATGTATTTACCAATCAATAAATAAAATCTGATGTGCACTATGACAAATGAGGTCAAAAAAAAGGAGATACCCGGATGCACACAAGATATAAAGATGCAGGGCTGGGCACGGTGGCTCACGCCTGTAATTCCAGCAGGAAGGGTAGGCTGAGGCGGGCAGATCACCTGAGCTCAGGAGTTCAAGATCAGGCAGGCAAACATGGTGAAAACCCATCTCTACTAAAAATACGAAAACTTAGCTGGGTGTGGTTGTGGGTGCCTGTAATTCCAGCTACTCAGGAGGGTGAGCCTGAGGCACGAGAATCACTTGAACTCAGGTGGTGGAGGCTGCAGTGAGATCGTGCACTCCAGCCTGGATGACAGAGTGAAACTCTGTCTCAAAAAAAAAAAAAAAAAAAAAAAAAAAGTGCTATATTGAGGACTGAGACCTGAGATAGTGAGAGACAGCGATGTACAACTTGAGTCACACTCTGGACTGACAGGATGGGAATAGCTAAGGGACTGTCTGAGGTGGGGGTGCCTGTCTGGTTCACTTGTTACTGCCTTGTTTATGTGACTTTGATAGTACTTAGCTTCTGCTGTTGATGCTCAGGGGGAGATACACCTAAACCACACAGACAGCATTATTCTGAAAAGGAGAAGTTGCCAGGGAGTGCGGACCAGTAGTCTCAGTGGCCCTGTACCCTCCAAGCAGAAGTGTAGACTTCTTAGCTCTTCTTCCCTGTGACTGGCCTTCAGGTATAATTTCCAGTATATGGTTGCTTATAAATTCTATAGCTCAGGAGAATAAACAAGAGGCTCCTTTTCCAGAAAATCCAGTATTGGTCTTCCTCCTTTGGAGGCTTAGAGTCAGAACTCTCTTGTAGGCATGGTAGGATCCATGGAGGTGGCCACATCTTGCTTTCTTCAGTGAGTATTAGATCCCACAAGATGACCGCACAGCTAAACATAATTAAAACTTAGGTTTTATGATATTTGTTCCTTTCCTAAAAACCCTCAGTGACTCCTTATTATCCAGAGGGAGCATATAAGCTAAATAAATGTGAACTTTTTTCTCCAAGTAAAACATTCTCCCCAGTGAATAGAAAATCTTGTTTTCCTGTGTTACATTGAACCAAAATGGTTTTTTTTTTTTTTCTTTTTGAGACAGAGTCTTGCTCTGTCACCCAGGCTGGAGTGCAGTGGCACAATCTCGTCTCACTGCAACCTCCACCTCCTGGGTTCAAGTGATTCTCCTGCCTCAGTCTCCTGAGTAGCTGGGATTACAGGTGCCTGCCACCACGCCTGGCCAATTTTTGTATTTTTAGTGGAGATGCGGTTTTGCCATGTTGGCCAGGCTGGTCTCAAACTCTGGACCTCAAGAGATCCATCCATCTGCCTCGGCCTCCTAAAGTGCTGGGATTACAGGCATGAGCCACCGCGCTTGGCCTCCTTTAAAATTATTATTATTATTATGATTATTGAGACAGAGTTTCCCTCTGTTGCCCAGGTAGGAGTGTAGTGACGCCACCTTGATTATACATGTAAGTCACTGGGCCTTGGGATTATAGATGCGAGTCACTGGGCCCAGCTTTTTTTTCCAGTTTTAAAGTATTATTTTTAATTATCCAAAATAAATGTGTAGTAAATACTCTTTTTATAAATCTTTGTTTTCTTGATTGCTTCCTTAGCATATAATTTCAGAAATAGGACTGATCAAAGGGTATGCACATTTTTAAGGATTTATAATGCCAGATGCCTTCCAAAAGATGTTAACAACTTATTGAACTGACAGTATATAAGGGTGCTATAAAGTAATTTATTTATTTGAAAAACAAATATTTACTGTGTAGAAATATATATTTTAAAAATCCCCCAGAAAAGATGCTCTTCTCTCATTTCCCCATCCTCTTCCCCTTCTTCCACACCTCTGATATAAAGGACATTGTTATATCTTATTAAAACTTCATCCACATTGGGCGTGGTGACTCACGTCTATAATCCTGGCATTTTGGGAGGCCAAGGCAGGCAGATCACTTGAGGTCAGGAGTTTGAGACCAGCCTGGCCAACATGGTGAAATCCTGTCTCTACTAAAGATAGAACAATTAGCCAGTCGTGGCGGCTGGCGCTTGTAATCCCAGCTACTCTGGAAGCCGAGGTATGAGAATCGCTTGAACCCGTAGGCTGCAGTGAGCCGAGATCGCACCACTGCACTCCAGCCTGGGTGATAGAGCCAGACTCTCTCTCAAAATGAGATAAAATGAAACAAAATGAAAACTTCATCCAGACATCTAGACAACACTTTATGTATTCTTCTGTATTTGCAAGTTACATGTTCATATAGCCATTTACAGATACCAGTTAACCTTCGTAATCCATTCCCCACTTAAGTTTCACCGTTTACTGGCTTTTCAGTGAATCCTTTGAGGAAAGGTTTGGAATTCAGAGGTAAATCCTTTATAAGGAGAATGCTGCAGTCTATTCGCTATTCACCGATGACTAAACTGCCCCCGGTCCTCCTGACTGTAGCAGGTACCCCCAGACAGTCATGCAAATGGACTAGGCCTGAGTCTGTAGTTCTTTGCTCTGAAAAAAGAGACATAATGGCTTCTGCTTTCTATTTCTCGTTTTGTGGAAATAATAGAGGAGTTTCTCTCGAATGGTTTTGGATCTGCTGGCTAAAGGGACCTTGGATATTTAGGCCCTGAAATAAATGGTTGCATCTTTGAAGGAAAAGGTGAAAGTAGTTTCTTACACTTTAGTGAAGAGGCCTTTGGAAAATTTTGTTCTAGATGTTGTGTATTCTCTGTAGAGGAGTGCTGGGAATTCCCCAAATCGGTGGAACTAACGGGTAACTGAAGAGAACAGGGAGTGACATGTCAGATTGAGAATCAGTCTTTTGAAAGTGGCAAAAAGACTATGTGTAAAAAGAATAGGGTAGAAGATAAAAAGAATAGGGTAGAAGACATTAGATTCAATTCCTCTTTTTATTTCATTTTTTTGATTCCTTGGGAATGATTTCTTCCTAGACTGCCAGTGTTGTATAGTAACCCCGCCCATGAAGAGGACTGCAATACTGAAAAACTGCATGAAACTAAGCACTGTGGGTTGGGCAGGGTGGCTCACGCCTGTAATTCCAGCACTTTGGGAGGCCAAGGTGGCTGGATTGCTTGAGCTTAGGAGCTTGAGACTAGCCTAGGTAACATGATGAAACCCTATCTGTACAAAAGATACAGAAATTAGCTGGGTGTGGTGGCATGAAGTTGTAGTCCCAGCTACTTGGGAGGCTGAGGTGGGAGGATCACTTGAGCCT
>NW_020260224.1:0-4297 GCF_003255815.1 Theropithecus gelada
GGGGATATTTCCTTTTTCACCAGCGCCCTCTATGGGCTTCCAAATATCACCTGCAAATTCCAGAAGAACTGTCTAAGCGAAAGTCTTCTTGAGGGGAAAGCTGTAACTCTGTGAGATGGTTTCACAGAACACAAAATAGTTTCTCAGAAAGCTTCTTTCTCTTTGTTATAGGGGGATATTTCCTTTGGCCATAGAGTCTTCAAAGGGAGCCGAAATATCTGTTCTCATAGTGAACAGAAATAAGGCTAGCAAAGAGATCAACGAAACACAGATGTAACTCTGTGAGTGGAAGTCACACATCACAAAGCATTTTCTGAGAAAGCTTCTTTCCAGATTTTCTCCGAGGATAAATTTCTTTTTCACCATAGACCTCTATGGGCTTCCAAAATATCACTTTGCGAATTCCACAAGAACAGGCTTAGCGAGCGGCTTTTTGAGGGGAAAGCTGTAACTCTGTGAGATGAATTAACATAACACTCAGCAGTTTCTCAGAAAGCTTCTTTCCAGATGTCATCGGAGGATATTTCCCTTTTCACCCTAGCCCTCTATGGGCTACCATAGATCACTTTGCAAATTCCACAAGAACTGTCTTAGTGAAAGGCTTCTGGAGGGGAATGTTGCAACTCTGTGAGATGATTTCACAGAACACAAAGAAGTTTCTCAGAAAGCTTCTTTCTCTTTGATATCGGAGGATATTTCCTTTGGCCTTATAGTCTTCCAAGGGATCCGAAATATCTGTTCTCAGATTCCACAGAAATAAGGCTAGTAAAGATATCCACGAAATACAGATGTAACTCTGTGAGTGGAAGTCACACATCACAAAGCAGTTTCTCAGAAAGCTTCTTTCCAGTTTTTCTCTGAGGATATTTTGTTTTTAACCGTAGCCCTCTAAGGGCTTCCAAATATCACTTTGCGATTTCCACAAGAACAGGCTTAGCAAGCGGCTTTTTGAGGGGAAACTGTAACTCTGTGAGATGAATTAACAGAAAACTAAGCAGTTTCTCAGAAAGCTTCTTTCCAGATTTCATTGGAGGATATTTCCTTTTTCATCAGCGCCCTCTATGGGCTTCCAAATATCAACTGGCAAATTCCAGAAGAACTGTCTCAGCGAAAGGCTTCTAGAGGGGAAAGCTGTAACTCTGTGAGATGATTTCACAGAACACAAAGAAATTTCTCAGAAAGCTTCTTTCTCTTTGGTATCGGAGGATATTTCCTTTGGCACTATAGTCTTCAAAGGGATCCAAAATATCAGTTCTCAGATTCCCCAGAATTAAGGCTAGTAAAGATATCCACGAAATAGAGATGTAACTCTGTGAGTGGAAGTTACACATCACAAAGCAGTTTCTCAGGAAGCTTCTTTCCAGTTTTTCTCTGAGGATATTTTCTTTTTCACCGTAGCCCTCTAAGGGCTTCCAAATATCACTTTGCGAATTCCACAAGAACAGGCTTAGTGAGCGGCTACTTGAGGGGAAGCTGTAACTCTCTGCGATGAATTAACAGAAAACTAAGCAGTTTCTCAGAAAGCTTCTTTCCAGATTTCATCGGAGGATACTTCCTTTTTCATCAGCGCCCTCTATGGGCTTCCAAATATCACCTTGCAAATTCCAGAAGAACTGTCTTAGCGAAAGGATTCTAGAATGGAAAGCTGTAACTCTCTGAGATCATTTCACAGAACACGAAGAAGTTTCTCAGAAAGCTTCTTTCTCTTTGTTATCAGAGGATATTTCCTGTCGCCCTATAGTCTTCAAAGGGATCCGAAGTATCTGTTCTCAGATTCCAGAGAAATAAGGATAGCAAAGAGATTCACGAAGTACACATGTAACTCTGTGAGTGGAAGTCACACATCCAAAGCTGTTTCTCAGAAAGCTTCTTTCCAGGATTTCTCTGAGGATATTTTCTTTTTCACCATAGCCCTCTATGGGCTTCCAAATGTCACTTTGCGAATTCCACAAGAACAGGCTTAGCGAGCGGCTTCTTTAGGGGAAGGCTGTAAATCTGTAAGATAAATTAACAGAACACTAAGCAGTTTCTCAGAAAGCTTCTTTCCAGATTTCATCGGGGGATATTTCCTTTTTCAGCAGCGCCCTCTATGGGCTTCCAAATATTACCTTGCAAATTCCAGAAGAACTGTCTAGTCGAAAGGATTCTTGAGGGGAAAGCTGTACCTCTGTGAGATGATTTCACAGAACACACAGAATTTTCTCCGAAAACTTCTTTCTCTTCGTTATCGGGGGATATTTAGCTTCGTCCTAGAGTCTTCAAAGGAATCCGAAATATCTGTTCTCAGATTCCACGGAAATAAGGCTAGTAAAGAGATCGACGAACTACAGTTGTAACTCTGTGAGTGGAAATCACGCATCACAAAGCAGTTTCTCAGATGGCTTCTTCCCAGTTTTTGTCTGAGAATATTTCCTTTTTCACCATAACCCTCCAAGGGCTTCCAAATATCACTTTGCGAATTCCACAAGAACATGCTTAGCGAGGGACTTCTTGAGGGGAAAGCTGCAACACTTTGAGATGAATTAACAGAGCACTCAGCAGTTTCTCAGAAAGCTTCTTTCCAGATTTCATCGGAGGATATTTCCTTTTTCACAATAGCCCTCTAAGGACTTCCAAATATCACTTTGCAAAATCGACAGGAACTGTCTTAGTGAAAGGCTTCTTGAGGGGAAAGCCGTATCTCTGTGAGATGAAATAAGAGAACACTAAGCAGTTTCTCAGAAAGCTTCTTTCTTGATTTCATCGGAGGATATTTCCTTTTTCACCATAGCCCTCTACGGGCTTCCAAATATCACTTTGCAAATTCCACAAGAACTGTCTTAGCGAAAGGCTTTTTGAGGGGAAAGCTGTAACTCTGAGAGCTGATTTCACAGAACACAAAGAAGTTTCTCAGAAAGCTTCTTTCTCTGTGTTATCGGTGGATATTTCCTTTGGCCCCCTAGTCTTCAAAGGGATCCGAAATATCTGTTCTCAGATTCCACAGAATTAAGGCTAGCAAAGAGATCCACCAAATACAGATGAAACTCTCTGGGTGGAAGTCACACATCACAAAGCAGTTTCTCAGAAAGCTTCTTTCCAGTTTTTCTTTGAGGATATTTTCTTTTTCACCATAGCCCTCTATGGGCTTCCAAATATCACCTTGTAAATTCCACAAAAACACGCTTAGCGAGCGACTTCTTGAGGGGAAAGCTGTAACTATGTGAGATGAATTAACAGAACACTAAGCAGTTTCTCAGAAAGCTTCTTTCCAGATTTCATCGGAGGATATTTCCTTTTTCACCAGCGCCCTTTATGGGCTTCCAAATATCACTTTGCAACTACCACAAAAACTGTCTCAGCGAAAGCCTTCTTGAGAGGAAAGCTGTAACTCCATGAGATGATTTCACAGAACACAAAGAAGTTTCGCAGAAAGCTTCTTTCTCTTTGGTATCGGAGGATATTTCCTTTGGCCCTATGGTCTTCAAAGGGATCCGTAATATTTGTTCTCAGATTCCACAGAAATAAGGCTAGCAAAGAGATCCACGAAACACAGATGTCACTCTGTGAGTGGAAGTCACACATCACAAAGCAGTGTCTCACAAAGCTTTTTTCCAGTTTTTCTCGGAGGATATTTTCTTTTTCACAATAGCCCTCTATGGGCTTCCAAATATCACCTTGGGAATTGCACAAGAACAGGCTTAGCGAGCGGCTTCTTGAAGGGAAAGCTGTAACTCTGTGAGACGAATTAACAGAATACTAAGCAGTTTCTCAGAAAGATTCTTTGCAGATTTCATCCGAGGATATTTCCTTTTTCACCAGCGCCCTCTAAGGGCTTCCAAATATCACTTTTGAAATTCCACAAGAACTGTCTTAACAAAAGGCTTCTTGAGGGGAATGCTGTAACTCTGTGGGATGATTTCACAGAACACAAAGAAGTTTCTCAGAAAGTTTCTCTCTCTTTGGTATCGGAGGATATTTCCTTGGGCACCATAGTCTTCAAAGGGATCCAAAATATCAGTTCTCAGATTCCCCAGAAATAAGGCTAGTAAAGATATACACGAAATACAGATGTAACTCTGTGAGTGGAAGCCACACATCACAAAGCAGTTTCTCAGAAAGCTTCTTTCCACTTTTTCTCTGAGGATATTTTCTTTTTCACCGTAGCCCTCTAAGGGCTTCCAAATATCACTTTGCGAATTCCACAAGAACAGGCTTAGCAAGTGGCTTTTTGAGGGGAAAGCTGTAACTCTGTGAGATGAATTAACAGAACTCTAAGCAGTTTCTCAGAAAGCTTCTTTCCAGATTTCATTGGAGGATA
>NW_020260225.1:0-24228 GCF_003255815.1 Theropithecus gelada
CACATCAGCTCCAGCTCCTTCTGCTGCAGTTGGGAAACTATCCTGTTGGTACACGAACTTACTGAGACACTCACACTCCTCATGACTAATGAGAATAAGCTCTCCAGCCTCCAGCCCACAGCAGATCCCAGCATAACTCAGTCTCAGCTCCAGCCCCTCCCACTGCAGTTGAGGAACTATCTCATCTGTGCAGAAACTTGCAGGGAGACATGCTCCTATCTTAGCCAACAAGACCAGCCCCTCCAGCCTTTGTCCCATAGCACATCCAAAGAGAGTCAGTCTCAGATCAGGCCTCACTCACTACAGTAGAGTAACTACCCTATCTGTTCAGGGAGCTGCTGAGAGACCCACACCCCTCAGAACCAATGAAACAGTCTCACCAGTCTCCTTTCTACAGCATATTTGAAGAGGGCTGAGTCTCAACTTCAGCCACTCTTGCTGCAGTTGAAGACCCATGCTGCCTGTGCTGGAGACTGCTTGGAGTGTACATGTAGACCACCAGGACAGTCTTCTATAATTAGGTTCCTAGCCGGCTTTCCCACACAGCCCCAGTATCTGACTTAGGTGTTCCCCAGTTCTGTGTGGGAGAGAGCTGTGAATCTCAAAGCCCATGCAAGACACATAGCTTGGGTGCCCTTTAGTATTGGGATAGCTGCAGTGGTCACAGTCTCATGGAACACAACAGTCAGTCTGCTTAAAGTCTCTGGAAGGTCCTCTAAAGAAGTACAGGCACAAAAAAGACTGCAAAGTAAAATAAATACTTATTTCCTCAATTTGCAGAAATTGTTACATCCACAAGCATCAAGAACATTCAGGGAAATACTACCTCACCAAATGGACAAAATGAGGCTCTAGAGACCAATCCTAAAGTGATGGAGATGTGTGATCTCTCAGACAAAGAAATTCAAAACAACTATTTCAAGGAAGCTCAATGAACTTCAAAGAACACAGAGGATGAATTCCGAAATGTGTCAGAGAAATGTAACAGATAAATCAAAATAATAAAAAAAAACAAATTCTAGAGCTTAAAAATACAATGAATGAAATGAAAATGTAATAGTATCAAAAACAGAAATAATAAAACAGAAGAATCAGTGAGCTCAAAGACAAGCTACTTAAAACACAGAGGAAAAATGAAAAGAATGAAAAGAATTAAAGCTTATAGAATCTATGGAACAATGTTAAAAAAGCAAATATTTGGGTTATTGGGGTTAAAGAGGAAATTGAGAAAAAACAATGTGATAAAAAGCTTATTCAAAAAAAAAAAATAAACGAAAACTGCAAACCTGGAAAAAAATATAAATATTCAGGTATAGAAAGATCAAAGATCACCAAGCATATTCAACTCAAATAAGAATAACCTAAGACATATTCTAATCAAATTTGCAAAGGTTAAAGACAAACAGGATTCTCAAAGCTGTGAGAGAATAAAATCAAATAACATACAAGGCAGAGTCAAATATATAAAATAGCCAAATATATAAAGCACTGGAGCATCCAAATATATAAATATTAAGAGATCAAAGGGAAAAAATAGACTGCAATATAATAATATTAGGGACTTCAGCACCCCATTTTCAGCAATGGACAGATCATCCAGATAGAAAAATCAACAAGGAAACATCAAATTTAAACTACCCTCTAGACCAAATATACCTAACAGACACTTATAGAACATTTCATTCAATATTTCATTCAGCTACAGAATAAATATTCTTTCCTCCAGCACATGGATCATTCTCCACGAGAGACCACATGTTAAGCCACAAAACAAGTCTCAACAAATTTTAGAAGGTCAAAATAATATTAAGTCTCTTTTCTGACCATGATGAAACAAAAGTGAAAATCAGCAACAAGAAATTTAGAAACTTTACAAATATATGGAAATTAAACAACATGCTCATGAACAACCAATGAGTCAATGAAAAAATCAAAACAAAAATTTTAAAAATTCTTGAAACAATGAAATTGAGAGCACTTTCATACCAAAAGCTATGAGATATAGTGAAAGCAGTACTCTAAGGGAAATATATAACAGTAAAGACTTACATTAAAAAATTTAAAAACTTCAAATAACCTATCAATGCACCTCACAGAACTAGAAAGTAAGAACCAAACATATTTATTATTAAACAAACTTAATAATAATAATAAATTTTTTAATAATAAATATAAGTTCTAAATAAATATCCCATAGGTTTTGGTATGTTGTTTTCTACTTTCATATTCCATTACTTTTAATGGCAAAACAAATGCATTACTTTTGCACCAAACTAATACAAGAAACAAAGAAAAATCAGACCATACATAAATAAAATTGATACTAAAAAATACAAACAATCAACAAAATGAAAATCTGGTCTTTTAAAGATAAAAATTAACAAACCTGTAGCTAGATTAAGACAAAAAGAGAGAAGAACCATATAAACAAAATTAGAGATGGAAAAGGAGACATTACAACTGATACCACGGAAATACAAAGGATCATTAGAAACAATTATATGCCAACACATTAGGAAACCTAGAAGAAATGAGTGAATAAATTTCTGGACATATACAACTTACCCCAAGTGAATTAGGAAGAAATAGAAAACCTGAACAAATAAGTATAATGAGATCAAAGCAGTAATAAAAAGTCTCCTATCAAAAAAATACCGAGGACCTGATGGCTTCACTGCTGAACTCTACCAAACATTTAAAGAAGAACTAATACCACTTCTACTCAAACTATTCAAAAACATTGAAAATACTTCCAAACTCATTGTACAAGGCCAGCACTACCCTAGTAACAGAAATAGACGAGGACACAGCACATAAGAAAGCTACAGGCTAATATGCCTGATAAACATAGATGCAAAAGTTCTCAATAAAATACTAGCAAACTGGATACCATACATTAAAAACATCATTTACCATAATCAGTTATCCCTGTCCAGGGATGCACAGATGGTTCAACCTACAAAAATCAATCAACATAATACATCACATTAACAGAATCAAGGACAAAAGCAATACGATCATTTCAATTGATGCTGGAAAAACATTTGATCAAATTCAACATCTCTTTATGATGAGAACTTTTAACCAACTGGGTATAGAAGGAGCATACTTCTAAAATGCTAAAGTCCATATATGACAAACCCACAGCTAACAACATACCAAATGGGGAAAAATTGAAAGCATTTCCATAAGATATGGAACAAGATGAAGATGCTCACTTTCACCACTTTCATTCAACATAGTACTAGAAGTCCTAACCAGAGCAATTAGACAAGGAAAAGAAATAAAGAGCATCCAAAATGGAAAGGAAGACATCAGGTTTTATCCTTGTTTGCAGAGAACACGATCTTCTTGTTAGAAAAACCTAAACACTTTACCACAAAACTGTTAGAACTAATAAATTCAGTAAAGTTGCAAGATATAACATCAACATACAAAAATCAGTAGCATTTCTATATGTTAACTGCAATCAATCTGAAAAAGAAAACAACAAGGCAATCCCATTAACAATAGCTACCAAATAATTAAAATACCTAGAAATAAATTTAACCAAAGAAGTGGTAGATCTCTTCAATGAAAATTATAAAACACTGATGAAAATAAATTGAAGAGAACACACAAAAAAATAGAAAGATATCCCATGCTAATGAATTGGAAGAATTACTGTTAAAATATCCATACTCCCCAAAGCAATCTATGAATTCAATGCAATCCTTTTAAAAACATCAATGACATTCTTCACATAAACAGAAAAAAAAAAAAACAAAAAACACACACTCCTAAAATTTATATGGACACAAAAGATCTTGAATAGCCAAAGCAATCCTGAGGAAAAAGTAAAGCTGGAAGCATTACATTGCCTGACTTCAAACTGTACTACAAAGCTATAGTAACCAAAACGTCATGGTACTGGCATAAAAACAGACACACAGACCAATGAAACAGAATAGAGAATCCAGAAATAAATTCACAACTCATTTTCAACAGAGTTGAAATGCATTGGAGAAGGGACAGTCTACTCAAGAAATAGTGCTGAGAAAAGTGGATATCCACATGCAGAAAAATAAAAATAGATCCGTGTCTCTCACTTTACACTACAAGTCAACTCAAAATGGAGTAAAGTCTTAAATATAAAACATAAAACTATAAAATACTAAAAGAAAACATTGAGAAAATGCTTCACAACATTCGTCTGGGCAAAGGTTGCTTGGGCAAGACCTTAAAAGTATAGACAGCAAAAGCAAAAACAGACAGATGGGATTATATTAAGCTAATAACCTTCTCCACAGCAAAGGAAACAAACAACAAATGGAAGAGACAACCTACACTGTGGGAGAAAATAATTGTAAAAGGCCTGAATAGGTATTTCTCAAAAATAGATATACAGGCTCATGCCTGTAATCCCAGCACTTTTAGAGACCAAGATAGGAAGATCACTTGAAGCCAAGAGTTTGAGATCACCCTGGGCAACAAAGCCAGACACTGTCTCTACAAAAAAAAAAAAATTGTAATTAGCCAAGCATGGTGGCATGTGTCTGTAGTCCCAGCTGCTTGGGAAGCTGAGGCAGGAGGATTGCTTGAGCCCAGGAATTCAAGGCTGCAGTGAGCTATGGTCACAGCACTGTACTCCAGCCTGGGCAACAGAGCAAGCCTGTGTCAAAAAAAAAAAAAAAAAAGCAGACATACAAATGGCCAACACATATATGAAAAAATGCTGCACATTACGAATCATCATGGAAATGATGTAATCAAAACCACAATAACATGTAATCTCATCCCAGTTAAAATGACTATTATCAAAAAGACAAAAAATAGATGCTGATGAGTATGCAATAAAAGGGGAATGCTTATGCACTACTGATAGGAATGTATAGTGCAGCCACTGTGGAAAACAGTATGAAGTTTTGTCAAAAAATTAAAAATAGAACTACCATATGATCTAGCAATCCCACTGCTGGGTATATATCCTAAAGATAGGAAATCAGTATACCAAAGAGATATCAGCATTCTCATGTTTATTGCAGCAGTATTCAAAACAGCCAAGATACAGAAACAAACTAAACGTCCATCAGTGAATTAATGGTTAGATATAATTCATATATACGTGTGTATATACAGACACACGCATTATATATTACAATGGAATATTATTCAGCCATAAAAAGAAATAAAATTCTGTCATTTGCAGCAACATGGATAGAAATGGAGGTCATGTGCTAAGTGAAATAAACCAGGTTCAGAAAGATAAATAACGTATGTTCTCACTCATATTTGGGAGCTAAAAAAAAAGTGGCTCTCATGGAAGTAGAAGGTATAATGGGGTTACCAGAGACTGCGAAGGTTATAAGCCAAAGGAGGTTGAAGAGAAGCTGGTAAATAGGTACAAAAATACAGTTCGATAGAAGAAAAAAGTTATAGTGTTCAATAATATAGTGGGATAACTATGGTTAACACTCATTAATTTTGTATATATTTCAGAATAGCAGTAAGAGAATTGGACTGTTGCCAACACGAGGAAGAGATAAATGTTTGAGATGGATAACCCTGTTACCTGGATTTGATCATTACACATTGTACACATGTATCAAAATAGCACATGTATCCCCAAAATATGTACTATTATGTATGAATTTTGAAAAATCTAAAAAATAAAAGTTCCCTATGGGATTCAAATGAGCAGCCCAATTAGGAAAGACTGACCCAGACAATAAGTATTAGCAAAGAAAGAGATCTGAGTGGGATGTGGTTACCTATTCAACTATATCTTCTCCTTGTATCAAAAAGATTTCTAAGACTTACTCAAGATCCAACCTTTTGTTCTAAAGTTTTTCAAATATAAAGCAAAATATTTGTATTCCTTTACATAATCAACAGACACAACATTTTTTAGTATTATGTGGTTTGGATCTATGTGACCCCCACCCTCAAATCTCATGTGGAATTGTAATCTCCAATGTTGGAGGTGGGGCCTGGTGGGAGGGGATTTGATCATGGGGGGCAGATTTCCCCTATTATACTATCCTCAGGATAATGAGTTCTCATGAGATCTGGTTGTTTAAAAGTGTGTGGCACCTCCCTGATCTCTGTCTTCCTCCTGCTCTCACTATATGAAGTGCTGGCTCCCTCTTTGCCTTCTGCCATGATTGGAAGCTCCCTGAGACTTTCCCAGAACCAGGTGCCAGCATCATACTTCCTGTATAGCATGTGGAATCATGAGTCCATTATACCTCTTTTCTTTATAAATTACTCAGTCTCAGGTATTTCTTTATAGAAATGCAAGAACAGACTAATACATAGTAGAAAACCTAAGAATTTGAAGCCAGATAGACCTGGGTTGGAATTCTAGCTCTGCCCCTTCAAAGCCAGTAATGTTGAGGAAGCCACTTGAAGTCTCAAACTCCTTTATGGCAAAAAATTGAGTTATTGATATTTCTTTGATATAATGAATATGAAAGCACCAAGTACAGTGTATATAAATAATAAAGGTTTGCTTTTTTAAATCCCAATAAATGTGAACAAATATTTCTACACTTCAGTAAAACAAAATAGGAAATCTCCTGAATTTGTAATGAAATAGATTCTACTCTATTCCTTCTTACTGGTTAGAAAGTGCTAATCTGGGCATGGTGGTAGGCACCTGTAATCCCATCTACTTGGGAGGCTGAGGCAGGGGAATTGCTTGAACCAGGGAGGTGGAGCTTGCAGTGAGCTGAGATCATGCCACTGTACTCCAGCCTCGGTGACAAGAGCAAAACTCTTTCTTAAAAAAAAAATTAAATAAAAAATGCATATCTTTTTTTTAAAATTTCAAGTCCAATGTCATCACATGTATTTTTTTTTCATTAAAAAAAAAACATTTTCAAAGATTCATTTATGTAACTTCAATTTCCTCTGGGTAGTTGTTTTTCATAGCTACAGTTATCATAGTTCTAATGGTATAATTCATTATCTCATCATCGACTGGACATTTCATCAAACACATTTCACTGTTGAGACAACTTGTCAGTGATATTCAATTTGCTGTCTCATCAGCAATTTAGTGTATAGTAATTAAATTTTTATCATGACATCTCATCCCTATTGCTCATCCATAATTCATATTTTTATGTCAAACATCAACCCTACATATATTGTGCTAATGAGGATGGAAAATGGAGTTTACCCTCTCAGATGTCTTCTTAGACTATATAAACAATTTCATTCTTTTTCTAAGAGGAGGGCTAGCCAAAGGCAGAACTGTGAAGCAAAAGCCATACTCTCCCAGCCTGTCTCCCAGGTATTTCCAATCTACCCATATCATGTTCAACAAATTCTCTCTAAAGTACTGATGATTATTTAAAACAAGTATAAATCCTATTTATCTTTCATGCTCTATCTTTCAAAAGGTACAAAACACATTTGCACATAGACACATTACATGTGTCAAATTTTATGTAAATGAGTTAATTTTATATTCTGAGAAAATATTTGCATTTTGAAAGAAGTATGAAAAGAATGAAAGCTTATATATCCACAAATTCATATTTTGGCACTTAGATGAAGGAGATATTTATAAATAGGGTGGAAATGGAACTTTCTTATCACTACCCAAATTATATCACATTTTATACGGACTGTTTCACTCACTCATCTCTCTCCAGCCTCCTTTTTATCCCTAAACTCTAACATAACTATTCCTTCTGCTTGATTGCCCTTCCATGCCCTCTACATCTGGTAAACTGCTTTTTATCCTTCAAAACCCATTTCAAAAGTAACCTCCTCCAAGAAGTCCTTCCAGGCACTCTCTACCTCTTCCGAGTTTCCAGAAGGGGCATACTGTGTGTATGCCTCTAGTAATAGTACATAGCTACTAGTAATGGGGTGCTTACTGTGGACAGGCATTATATATTTTATAGAATTTACCTAATTTTATTCTTGTTAGAATCATATCAAATTGATGTTCATTTCATTCTTGAAAAACATATTCAAAGTAGTTAAGTAACCTACTGAAGATCACACAGATGGTCATCAACAAAGCAGGAATGGAAGTTAGACTGATTCCAAAGCCCAGAATATTTTCCACGTATCATACAGTTTCAGAATAAATGACAAAATGACTGAATGAAGGACTGTGACAAAGGATAGCATGTCCTCAAGAGCACATATATGGCTAAGATAACTTTTAAATTTCACTCTGTCTTCCACATTTTATATTTGATATATTAGAGTATACTAAGATACTTTTGTTAAGATAGCCAAGGCATGCAGAAAAAAATCCCCATAATTTCAATATAATATTTTTGGAATCATGACAATGACCTCCTATTGTAACTAAGCATTTTAGAATGCAGTTTTGCCACTCAAAACCTCAGCGTCAAGCAAGTCTTATTATGTGTTCTTTCCATTTAAGCCCATTCTGATTACATTTTCCCTGGATCAGCCCCAGTGGTCCCAACAGGGAGCTATAACATGCACAAAATGTCTGCTGAGCCAGGTTAAATGAATTTCAGTTAGGGACTACTATTATTAACATTATATGATGATTTGCAATTATCAGTCAAATAAGATCAGTTACCAGAGGACCAGGGAGGCCCTAGTAAGAGGTGAACCACAAAATCAGCACACTCCCTCCTCAATCAGTTTATAATCTAAATGAGCAATTGCGAACAAGGGAGGGATAGAAGGGTTCTCTAGGGAGAGGTGAGAAGGAGTCCTTCAGTTGTTCTTGTCCTCAATGAAAAAGGTTTATGTAAGAAAACAAGCTCAACTGTACTCCCCTATCTACCCTCCTGCAATATGTAAGTCTTTTGAAAGTACACTGGGTTCATGCACTGATATTGAGAGGTGGCTGTGGTTTGGGAAAAAGCATTGATCTGGAATTTAGAACCCAAGGATTCTAGTCCTAAATCTGCCACTAACTAGCTCTATGGCCTTGGTCTCTATTTATATTCTACAGTCCCTGTTTCTCATCAATAAAAATAAGATCACACTAGTTCAATCTGAGAGCCTTCCAACTCTAAAATGCAATACCTTAGCCCTGAATACAAATACTTAGTTAAGTTCAATTTTCCCCACTCTCTGTTTCCAAGCTAACATCATTGTTGATTTTTTTTTCTTAGATTTTTAGCAACCTGCCCCAGTATAGATTCTTCTTGTACTAGGGCTGGTACAAGAAGGCATCAAAGACCAGGGAGCAGAATTGTTTACACAATGCTGATTTAATGCCTCCAGCTTTTCTCTTAACTTATGGGCACAAAAAAATCAGTCTCTTTTTTTTTTTTTTTTTTTTTTTTTGAGACAGAGACTTGCCCCCTGCCCTGTCCCCAGGCCTTCAACCTCTGCCTCCCAGGTTCAAGCAATTATCCTGCCTTAGCCTCCTGAGTAGCTGGAATTACAGGAGCACATTACCACACCCAGCTAACTTTTTTTTTTTTTTTTTTTTTTTTTGGCATTTTCAGTAGAAACAGGGTTTCACCATGTTGGCTAGGCTGATCTCGAACTCCTAACCTCAAGTAATCCACCCACCTCGGCCTCCCAAAGTTCTGGGATTACAGGTATGACCCACCATGCCCAGCCTAGAAAGCAGTCTCTTCACTGAAATTCATTTATATAATCCAAAAATTTCTTTATAATCTGGCCTTCCAATACTGCTCTGATTTCATCTCCTATTTCCAATCATGGACTCCTTTTCAACTGCCTCCTTACTGGTCCTCTGTCACACCAAACAGACTCCTGCCCTCAGAGGCTTTGTACCTTTTATGCTCCCTACATAGAATATCTTCCTTTCTCATAACTGCCTAGTTTGAGCTCTCACTTTCTTCAGGTTTTCATTAAAAAGTCACTTTTTCAATAACACCTGCCCTCATCATCCTTTCTGCCCACTCACCATTTCATATCCTGCATCCCGACTTTATTCTCTCCCGAACATTGATCAAAATCTAATTAATTATTTATCTTGTTGATCATCTGTCTTCCCCATTATAATGTAAACCCAGTAAAGACATTTTTTTGGTCTCTTTAATTCCCTTCCATATTCCAAGTACCTAGAGTAGTGCTTAGGATATTGGAGGCAGGTAATAAATATTTGTTGAACAGATGAATAAGCCCTCATGTCTCATCTCTCTCCCCCTAACTCACTGTGCTCCAAACACACTTGTCTTCTCCTTCCTTATCATGCACACCAAACATCCTCTCCCTCAGAGCCTTTGTATTGTATTTCCTTCTGCCTCAGATCTCCTTTCAAAGATATCCATATGAGTTTTTTCCCCACATTTTACTCAGATCTATATCCAAATGTTATCATGTTCAAGAAGCCTTCTCAGGTCAAATTATCTAAAATGTCAATCTCATTTTTCATACAGTTTTCTTATACTTTTTTTTCCTTTATAACCGTGGCAGTGGTGGAACTAAGCCACTCATCTCTTTCAAAAGAACTTTCTTGAGGAGCAAACTGACTGACAGTCCCAATTGTCTGTATTCACCTCTGTGTTCTCTGAGGCCAAGCCTTCTCCAAGACGTTCCCAGCCACTATTTGAGCACAGCAGGAATAATACTATAAGGCTATTCCTGATGACTCAGGACTCCTCTAATAGGCAACTTGGGCTCAGGAACTACCCATTGACTTAGCTGAAACTTCCTTAAAACTGCTACAATCTGAGATTCTTCTTTCCTAAATCTTCTTCCTTCTCCCTTCCATTCCACAGGCTTCAGACCTTCGTAATAGCCTGAAGGCTCTCCTGTCTAGTCCTATTCCCTCCCCTTTGTCTTTCTCGGGTATCTCACCCTGTAAATCTCATTCTTATACCATCTAATTCTGTCTAGGTGTTTGCTTCTTGGAGCACCTGAATTAATACAATAAAACTTATAGCACATTCAATATTTGTTTATTTTTAGTTGCTCATCTCTACCTCATGAAGGTAGAGACTTGGCCTGTTTTATGAACTACTAGATCTCCAGCATGTAGAATGATGCTTGCAAAGACCAAATATCTTTGGTAGACAAATATTACTGCTATATATTATTTCACTCATTTGTGAAAGAAAATAATGAGTGTCTAGTATGTTTTAGGCACTATGTTAAGTACTCAGTAGATCAAAGGTCTAGTGGAAGAGATAAATATATAAACGAGTAATTATAACTCAGTATGTCAAGGATTTATTAAAAGTATTCACAAATGTATGGAGCACAAATAACTTCATAAACAGTTAATAATTTAAATCCTATACATGTTTAAGGTAAAGTATTGTTAATATCCTACGAACAATACAAAGGGTAAATCAACCCCGACAAGTAAGCTCCCTTGTCTCAGCCAAGACCTCCTCAGAAGTAAGGTGTCCCTTGTGAAAATTTTCTTCAGGTATAGAAAGTGAAGTGAAGGCTATTCCTTGTTGTATAAGAGTACCCTGCTCAATATTACACTGATTGGCTAGGTAAAAAAGGTAAATAAGTTTGTCATTCTATGCCCTAGGAAAACAATCTGTGAACCAGATAAATTATTGGAACTTTTCTAGCTCAAGCCTCAAAAAATGGTCCCACGCATATATCACCTATTCTATGAACACTTATCATACCCTCACTACTTGGCCAGGTCACTCCTTTTATATGTTGAAGTACTCTGTGCTTCTCCTTCCTAGCATTTACCAAAAGTGTAATTTATTAGTCATTTGGGAGCTATCTCATTAGTAGATAATAAGCTCCATGAGAGAACAACATCTATTATATTAACTGCTATATCTCCATTGCCTGGCACGGAAAAAGGTCTCAATATTTCTTGAATGGCTATATAAAATAATGACTGATTAATTAAATGAAAAGCTTTTGCTTATCTACCTGTGAAAATTATCTCCCTCATCGAAATTTCCATTGCATTTTATCTATTTTCTTACACTCCCCCTCTTATCCATCATATATCCATAAATCCCACCTTATATCCCCTATATCCATTCATGATGTAGATAAACTTTACAAATAAAGAATAGTATGCCTCGAACCCTCTAGTCACAGATAAAATGTAAATCTTTGGATTCAGTTGCTCTTAAGATCAGTCATTCATCCTTCCCAGTTGTTGACCTCCCCAGTCGAGATTTGAAGGTGACTAGTAACAGTCCTCTGATTTCCACTCAGTCCCTCTCCCTCTCCCTTTACCCTTTCTTTCTCCATCTCTTTTTTCTCTCTCTGTCTTCCTCTCTCTTTATAAAAAGTTATGAAGGCAGAAGCATAGTAAAAAATGAATGGGTTTTGAGTTAGAAATTCTACTTAGTCTGAGATCCATTTCTATCTCTTCCATCACAACAGATTTGCTGATCATTGAGGACTGACTGCTGACTTACAGGAAAATAACCATTAATATTAGGAAAAGCCTAGAGAGAGGAGAACCAACAAATCTCTAGTTGAGTAATTTAATCTAACCTGAAAATCTGTAGCAATCAGGCCTACAAGAATAACAAAAACTAATGCTCAGCATTTCTGTATCTGCTATCAAAAACCATCAAAGCACTCTCACATCTACTATCTCCTTATTTTCCCTCACTACAATCTTTAAGTGCTAGGCAACTAAGGCATTGAGAAGTTAAATGATCTGCCCAAGGTCACACAGCTAATTGATGACTCATATCTCAATGTTTTTTCTATTAAGCAGCAGGGAGGTAAGTTGAACATCTGATCATATAAAAGACTTAGCTCATACTATTACCTCAGTTGTCTATGTCTTTAAGGCATGAAATTAAGAAGTAACCAGATAAAGTAAGGTGAAAACTGCTACTGCTTTTGCTACAAAATGTGAGTAGGTAGGCTTTGCTGTAATTACAGAAAATAAATATCTGATTTAACTCCCTTATTTCTTTACTGTCTGGATATTTGGTAATATTTGAGAGGACCACAAAGGCATAAAATGAAGAAAGAGGAAAGAAAAAAAAACATATAGATAAGTGTATAAACATTAGAATTTGCCACAATGATTCCAAAGGATCTCTCAGAGTTAAGGTAGATGCTGTCGATGAAAAGAGTCAAATTCTCTAAAATATTTGAAGAGATTTATTCTGAACCAAATAAGAGTGATCAATGGCCCCTGACATAGCCCTTAGGAGATACAGAAAACATGTGCCCAAAGTGGTCAGGCTACAACTTGGTTTTATACATTTTAGGGAGACATAAGGCATCAATTAATACATGTAAGATGTACATTGGTTTAGTCCAGAAAGGCAGGACAACTGGAAGCAGAGTGGGGGTGGGGGTGGAACGCTTCCAGTTCATAGGTGAATTCAAAGATTTTCTCATTGGTACTTAGCTAAAAGATCTGCGGCCGGGCGCGGTGGCTCAAGCCTGTAATCCCAGCACTTTGGGAGGCCGAGGCGGGTGGATCACAAGGTCAGGAGATCGAGACTATCCTGGCTAACATGGTGAAACCCCGTCTCTACTAAAAATACAAAAAAAAACTAGCCGGGCGAGGTGGCGGGCGCCTGTAGTCCCAGCTACTTGGGAGGCTGAGGCGGGAGAATGGCGTGAACCCGGGGGGCGGAGCTTGCAGTGAGCCGAGATCCGGCCACTGCACTCCAGCCTGGGAGACACAGTGAGACTCCGTCTCAAAAAAAAAAAAAAAAAAAAAAAAAAGAATTATCTAAAGACCTGTAATCAGAGAGGAATGTCTGGGGTATGAGAAGGGGTTGTGAAAACCAAGCTTTTATCATCCAGATGAAGTCTCCAGGTAGCAGGCTTCAAAAAGAATAAATTGTAAATATTTCTTATCAGACTGAGAGAGTCTATCAGCCTAAGGTCTCTGTGTTGATGTTAATGCTGGTCAGCTGTTGAGGCGTGTCTGACCCATCCCCCTGCAGTTCTGAACTACCAGTTGATTTCTAGGAGATTCTAGTATGCTGTCTTAATTAGAACTTTTCTATGTCTCAACTTTGGAATGCCCTTGGTGGACACGAAGGGTATGTTCAGGTGGTTAGGGGACTTAGAATTGTATTGGTTTACAAGACATTAAGAGGACTTCAGGGTCCTGCCTTAAAAGGAACCTTAGACAGAAGGTGATAGTACAATGGAAGAACAGAGAAGAAAGTGGGAACAGGTCACATTGCCATAGGCCTCAGTTCATATTTCTAACCCAAACCCCTAAGAGTAAAGAAGATAAGGTCTGCATCTTACCTGCTCCTTTGGAATCTCCTCCTTCTCATTATAGTAGGTTAGTTCCAGGGCTCCGTTAAACTTCAGGGTAGAACGAGAAAATTACCTCAGCCCATGCTGCTCACTCCTACCATGCCCCATTGTGAACCCCATAAAAGCTGAATATGGAGATTTCTCATCTTCCCAGTCTCTAGGGTCTACCCTCTCCTTTCAACTCCTACTATTCTCTCTATAGCTCAACTCCTTTTCAGCTCTGGTCTTGATTATTAGCTGGTTCTTTTTACTTCCTTCAGTCTCAGCCACTCAAATCATTGCTTGACACCATTTCAAAACTCACATTCCTGAAGCAGATAGTTGATCTCTATAACACCTTGCAAAATTATTTGAAAATTTCTCAACTAAAGAATACGGTTGAAATTCCTCACCTTTCTATGCAACTCTTACCCAGCTCTCCCTACACGTCCCTGCCCACTACCAATATATATATATATATATATATTCCACTGTGGCCAATTAAATTCACAAACCTGACTTGCATTTACTCATCTAACACTACGCTCACACTTTTCCCAGAGCCTAGTGTATCTTCCCACAAGTATCTACTTCTCTTCTTGTGGTCTATATTTCCCCTCTCACCTGAATTTCATCTTGATTTTAAAATATCCTAGGCAGGTCTCCAAGACTTCTTAGCTTCAGGTGATAAGGCTTAGCTCAGCACTTTGGATATCCACATAAAAGTATCTTTAAACTTTTGTTAAATATATCTCCTTAAATTAGGAAACTTGATTTTTTTATACACATACAAGACCAATAAATACTCTGTAATAAATATTCTGTTTCTAAGAGCCCTGTAACTAAGACTTTTCCATTTATTTGCCTGGGTGCTCTGGATGGTAAATCTTTTATCAAAAATAGAGTGATTTGTGGGTAAGACAAATTGCTCCATAATACTTTCACAATGAGAACTTATCCAAGTCAGATCTAGCCCCAAATATCAATTCCCTGTGCATTTGTATTCTGACGAATCTATCACAGTGACCTATTTTCATACCACTGACTAAGTTAAGAATGTGATTGCTTTTGAAAGAAACTGAAATAAAAATTCCAAGAATGGTGTTAGGAGAAATGAATAAATCAAACATGATTTTCTGCAAACACAGGTTCATAATATAAGCCTGCTAAAACATTTGTGTATTTTCAGAATGGGAGGAGGTGTTTGATGTTATAAGTCCATTATGTCTGAATAAAAAGTCACAGACCAGTTCAGTCTTTTTAATGATATTATGGGTGCTTACTGATTTTTTGCTAATGGTTACTGATCAAACAAAATTTAAAATATAAACGTTTGCTGAATCCTGTGAAAATCTCCTTTTCTCAAATACTTTCATTCCATTTATTTAACAGTTATATATGAAGAACACATTCTGTGTGCTGCAGGAATTCAGAGTATGCCACCTCAAAATATTCCACTTTGACCTAAGGATTATTTCAAGCTGAAGGCAATTGAGAAAAAGCAGACAAAGAGCAAACTCTGTCCTCACCTTTTCTACAAGGAAGGGCAAGATGATTTTTAATTATAGGAGACAATTCTAGATTCTTAACCCAAAGATGTTCCAGAAGAATCTACATAACAAAATCTTATTAAAACAACCCTTATCTTCCATTAGTTTCCTCATATAGTTACAGTTTGCTACCCCTAAAAGCCTATTTTTCCTTGTCTTGTCCCTTCTCTACAAATTTACTGTTCTTTGTTAAAATGCTACATAAACCCAAGTTCCTACCACCCCTTTGAATTACACAATGTATGCATTAATGAACTTAGTTTGTTTTTCTCTTATGTCTTTTGTCAATTTAATTTACAGGGAATGAACCTAAGGAGGTAGAGAGGAAAAGTTTTCTTATCCCTTATTTACAGTTTCAAGGACTTAAAATATACACAATGCTTGTCTTCAAGGATCCTAGATTCTAGTGAAGAAGGACAATTAAACAGATCATTTTGATATAAAAATAATTTGGAAGTTAAAAAAAAAAAGGAAGCACAGACAGGCACAATGATGTGCATTTGTAGTCCCAGCTACTCCAGAGGCTGAGAAGAGAGGATCTCTGAACTCAGGAGTTCAGATCCACCCTGAGCAATACAGTGGAAACCTGATCTCAAAAATAATAGTAATCATAAGGAAAGAAAGTTCTTAAAATGCAGGCAATTAGACTTAAAATGACAAGAAAGTCAGTAGGCTAACACAGGATCATACAAATAGCTAGTCTTGACCCCTCCAGACTTTACGTTCCTACTTATTTATAGCAAAGGCAGAAAATAGGCCATTTTATTCATGGAAATAATGTAAATGACCTAAAAAAATCAACAGGATTAAAATCCAATAGTAAGACTACAGAAATATTTAATGTCATTAATTTATCTTTAGTGTTTGTTGTTCATTTATTTATATCTCTGACAAAAGCTTTTCACCAGCAATTTTGCACCAGGTTGGTAGGCAGTTATGGGAGATTCCTAGGAAAGTTATACAGGTTCCATACTGTAAGTTATTTAAAGTCTTGTAGAACTTCAAATCATTTTTTCATGACATTAGCATGTTTGAAAAAATGGGAACAATTTGATTTAGGTGGGTACCTGAATACAAATGTGAATCGCAGAATCTTAGGGTCAGTCACCTAGTTGAGAAGTACCCTTATGGTTAAAATATCTTTTTCTTTTTTGGAGGGGGGAGGGGGAGATGGAGTCTCACTCTGTCGCCCAGGCTGGAGTGCAGTGGCTCAATCTCGGCTCACTGCAGCCTCCATCTCCCGGGTTCAAGCAATTCTCTGCCTCAGCCTCCTGAATAGCTGGGATTACAGGTGCTTGCCACCATGCCCAGCTAATTTTTGTATTTTTACCAGAGACAGGGTTTCACTATCTTGGCCAGGCTAGTTTTGAACTCCTGACCTCATGATCTACCAGCCTAGGCCTCCCAAAGTGCTGGGATTACAGGCGTAAGCCACCACGCCTGACCTAAAATATCTCTTATAATAATTAATATTTGTATAGTACTTCATAAGAGTTGAAAACTCATAAGACTTAAATATTTTATTTCATTTTATCCCCAAAACAATATTGTGATATTGGTAAACAAATATTAACTCACAAAGGGGGAGAGTAAGATTCCAAAAGATAAAATTACAATTTTTTTCAAAAAGGAACAGAACTATGATATGAACTCAAACTCAAGATTTTAACCCAATATGTGTTCTATTACCACTCAATCCTTTAAAGGTCACACCTTTAAAATGAATATATCGCAGATCCTACCATCACCCAGATTCTCTCTCTCTCACACACACACAGCTTCAATCATGCACACAGAGTCAATTATACACAATTGCTAAAACATGAAATTCTGAATTGCAAGTCTTTGCAATGACTCCCACCTTAAAATACAATACATCATTTTATAAGGAAGCCTCCCTCCTTTTCAATCCTTGTCCAAAACCAGTCAATTAAACACCAGAGTCAAGATAACTTTTGAAATTCCAGGCAATTCTGAACTACCAGTTGATTTCCAGGAGATTCTACTATGCTGTCTTAGTTAGAGCCTTTCTATGTCTCACCTGAATTATCCCAGCTTATGCCTATGCAACGTACTCCAGCTGAAACCACTCAATCACAAGCACAGCTGAACTCAATTCAAGCATTTTCTAAATTACACCACATTCTCTCCTGATTCCATCCCTTTACACACACTTTCCTCTGCCTGCAATGCTATTCCCTTCCCTATATATCTGGTTTATTTAAAAGTTACCTCTTCAGTTGCTTTTGGGGACTTTGTCAAAAATTTTTACCAAGGCCAATGTCAGGAGGAGTACTTCCTAGATTGTCTTCTAGGATTTTTGAAGTCTTACATGTTTTTAAAGGCTTACATTTGAATCTCTTATTACCTTTGGATTAATGTTTGTATATTGTGAAAGGCGGGGGTCAAGCTTCAGTCTTCAGCATATGGCTATTCAGTTATCCCAGCACCATTTATTGAATAGGGAGTCCTTTCTCCATTGCTTGTTTTTGTCCACCTTGTCAAAGATCATACAATTGTAGGTGTATGGCTTTATTTCTGAGTTTTCTATCCTGTTCCGTTGGTCTGTCTATTTTTGTACCAGTACCAAGGAATGGCAACAAAAACAAAAATAGTTAAGTGGGACTTATTAAACTAAAGAACTTCTGGACAGCAAAATAAACTGTCAACAGAGTAGACAGCCTACAGAATGGAAGAAAATATTCACAAACTATGCATTGAACAAATCCAGAATTTGTCCTATGCAAGGACAAATATCCAGAATCTGTAGGGAACTTAAATAAATCATCAAACAGAAAGCAAATAACTTCATTAAACAATGAGCAAAGGATATCAACAGACACTTCTGAAAAGAAGACATACAAGAAGCCAAAAAACATCTGAAAAAAATGCTCATTATCACCAATCATCAGAGAGATACAAATCAAAACCACAATGAGATATGATCTCACAACAGTCAGAATGGCTATTATTAAAAAGTCAAAAAACAACCGATGATGATGAGACAGTGGAGAAAAGGGAACACTTATATACTGTTGTTGAGAATGTAAATTAGTCCAGCCATTGTGGAAAATCGTCTGAAGACTTCTCGAAGAACTTAAAACAGAGCTACTATTTGGCCCAGTAATCCCATAACTAGGTATATACCTAAAAGAAAATAAATCACTCTACCAAAAAGACACATGAACTCATATGTTCCTGGATGCACTATTTACAATAGCAAAAACATGAAATCAACCGATGTGCCCATCCATGGTAGATTAAATAAAGAAAATGTTGTGTGTGTGTATATATATATATATATATATCATGGAATACTATACAGTCATAAAAATAAAGAAATCATGTCCTTTCCAGTAACGTGTATGCATTTGGAGGCCAGAGTCCTAAGCAAATTAACACAACAAAACCAAATAGCAGAAAACCAAATACCACATGTTCTTACTTATAAGTGGAAGCTAAACATTGAGCACACATTAACATAAATATGAGAACAATAGATGCTTAAGACTACTAGAGAGGGAGGCAAGGAGCAGGCATGGGTTGAAAAACTACCTATCAGGTACTATCCTCATTACCTGGGTGATGGAATCTGTACCCCAAACCTCAGCATCACCTAATATCCCCATGTAATAAACCTGTACATGTACCCCCTGTATCTAAAATAAAAGTTGAAATTTTAAGAAATAAAAGTTACCTCTTCATAAAAGCTTTTTCTGGCACCTCTGGTCTCTAGGCTAGATTATATACTCCATTTCTGTGCTCTTTGAGTTTAATTCTCTTATAACACTTTCATTACAATACTTTTCCATATATTAATACTTCTTCAGTCCCTGTCACTAGGGTATAAACTCCTTGAAGACAGAGAGAACTAGGTCATTTATCACAACTCCAGCGCCTAACATACTGTATGATGGTCAAAATAGAATCCCAAAATCAGGACATCAGCATGGCTGTGTTCTCCCTGAAGGTTCTAGAGGAGGATATTTTCTTGCATTTCCTAGCTTCTGGCGATTGCCAGCAATCTTTTCCTTGGAGATGTATCACTCTAATCTCTGACACTGTTATCAGGTGGCATTCTCCTTGTGTGTCTATATCTAAATTCCCATCTCCTTATAAACAGTAGCCGTTATGTTAGGGCCCACTCTAATCTAGTATGACCTCACTTAACCAGACTACATCTGCAAAGACCTTATTTCCAAATAAGGTTACATTCACAGATTTTTGGGTGGACATGCATTTCAGGAAAATGCAATTTCACTTAGTACACTATGTTTCAACTGGAGAGAGGAGAATCTGAAATTCTGCATTTGGGGAACAGTACCCAAGCAACCAACCCAATTACATTTGATTTGACATCCCAGGTCACTGCCTTACTTACGAAACAGGAACTTCCCACAGGAAATTACAACTGCTTTTTGTCTTAATTTGGAGTTTATTCATTCATTCATTCATTCATTCATTCATCTTCTCATCCATCACATATTTATAAAGTACCTTTAACATACTACTGGTATGGATATAACAATAAACAAAGCACACAAAAATCTCTGCCCTTGTGAAGCTTACCTGTGAGCAGTGGGGGGGAGACAGGTAAAGAAATATGCAAAACTCTGCACATGATATCAAATTTTGGTAAGTTCAGTGGAAACATATTAAGCAAGAAATGGAGATAGGAAAGTTGAATGGGGTTGGAAATGTTGCACTGTTTAACGTGGTGACTAAAGAAGGCTCCATCAAGAAGGTGCTATTTAAGCATCTAAAGAGGTAAAGGAGTTAGCTTTGTGGATATTTGGGAGAATATAGTTCTAGGTAGTAGAAACAAATGCAAATGCCCTAGAGTAGGAGTGTGCCCGGGGAGTTAGAGATAAGCAAGGAGGCCAGGGTGATGACTACAAAGATAAGAGGAGAGCAGTAGGAAATGGGGCCTGGGGGGTAATGGAGGATAGCACAGAGATCAGGATGTTCTTCCTCTCTCCACTACCAACTAAATGATCATTGCAAGATGCCATGTTCCTAGTTTCTACATAGGGAACATTTTGAGCTTCTAAGAGACAAGTTTCTTATATCAAATAGAAAAAATATATAACTTTATTTCACAAAAATGAAAATACTATGCTCACTAAACATTAAAATTTAAGTAATTTTAGTGTCCTTCATCTCTCTGCCTTATGATCAGGCAACTACAAACAATGTAGGTATCTAGATTATAATAAATAAATCTTTATTTTTTGATAAGTTATACTTCTTATGTTAAAAAATACTTTCTATGTTGCCATATCACTCTATATTTGACACTTGATTTATCACAATTTGTCTTGGCAAAATAACTATTAAACTATTTTATTTAAACAAAAAGTTGATGCCCTACTTCCCTTCAGTCTTGTCTAGATTTTCAGGATACAGTTAGATTCTCATTTGGTGCTATCTTATGAGATAATTTGATAGAAAATGGCCTACTTAATAAAAAGTCAAACCTTCTTTTCTAAAAACTCATTCAATCAGAGAATATTAGACAGACAGGGCTTCCTCACAGAAAGACACTCTCTGTTGAACATTGTGACCTCTACATGTCTGCACTATAACTCAGCATCTTGTGCAAAATTATAACATCTTTTCAATTAATGTTTTGTTTAAATCCAATAATTTACATTTCTATGGTGATTTCAAGCTTACAAAGTTCTTTCCCAAGGTAACAAACTATTTTTGAGACAACAGTCTTCAAAGTCAAAGCACAGGCCTGTCTCATTTAATATTCACATCAACCTTCTGAGATAAGAATTATGACCTTTATTTTGCAGTTGAGGAAACTGAACTCAAAGAAGAGTAGTGGTTTTTCCAAGGTCATATCTGGTGGCAAAATAAGATTCAAGACCATTTGTGCCTGACTTGAAAGCCTTTGGTCTGAAACTCTGGACTCTAGCACCTATTTCACATTTTTATTTTATGTAATTTTCCCAAAAACCCTGTGAAGTATATATTACATCCCAAATACCCAGAATACATTTTCTTTCTTTCTTTTTTTTTTTTTTCTTGAGACAGGGTGTCACTCTGTCAGCCTGGCTAGAAAGCAATGGCACAATCTCATGTCACCACAATCTCCACCTCCAAGGTTCAAGCTATTCTCCCACCTCAGCCTCCCCAAGTAGAGGACACTACAGGTGTGTTTCACTACACCAAGCTACCCAGCTAACATTTCAGATTTTGTTGTTATTCTTTTTTTTTTTTTTTTTTTTTTTTAGTAGAGTAGGGTAAGAAGCAACAGGGGAGGGGAAAGAGAATAGTTTTTGAGTTCATGATAAGAGTAGGTCTCATGTTGCTTGTAAGTGCACTTTAGACTTTTTCAAAGACATGAAAACAAACATATTTTGTTTAATACAAGTTGACAATACTTTCTCCTTCTCTCCTCATTCTGTTCTTAAGACCTTATCTTTGCCATTGAGGTGTAGGGGACTGAGCTGTATGCTCCTGGCTGTACTGATTAGTGGTTCTCCAGGTAAAACACTGTTATTGTCCAGGTTGTTTACACTTAGTGAAGAAGAACTAAAATCAAATATTAGCAGAAATGTTGCTGGAAAATATTTTCTGAAGTGTGACATGAAAGTTCTCATCAAAACTCTTAGTAATAAGTCATTATCTATGGTAGATAGGGTTATGAATGATTTATATTTTCATCTTTTTATATATTTTAAAAATGTATAATAAATCAAAATTTCTTTTATGATTAGGAAAATAATTACAAATCTTAAAGAATTTAAAACAGCAAGACACAAAGTCAAATCTTAAAGAGTTTAAGGAGCAAGATGGCCGAATAGGAACAGCTCCAGTCTCCAACTCCCAGCGCGAGCGACACAGAAGACCTGTGATTTCTACATTTTCAACTGAGGTACTGAGTTCATCTCACTAGGGAGTGCCGGACAATCAGTGCTGGTCAGCTGCTGCAGCCCGACCAGCGAGAGCTGAAGCAGGACAAGGCATCGCCTCACCTGGGAAGCACAAGGGGGAAGGGAATCCCTTTTCCTAGCCAGGGGAACTGAGACACACAACACCTGGAAAATCGGGTAACTCCCACCCCAATACTGTGCTTTAAGCAAACGGGCACACCAGGAGATTATATCCCACACCTGGCCGGGAGGGTCCCACGCCCACGGAGCCTCCCTCATTGCTAGCACAGCAGTCTGCGATCTAACCACAAGGCAGCAGCGAGGCTGGGGGAGGGGCGGCCGCCATTGCTGAGGCTTAAGTAGGTAAACAAAGCCGCTGGGAAGCTCGAACTGGGTGGAGCTCACAGCAGCTCAAGGAAACCTGCCTGTCTCTGTAGACTCCACCTCTGGGGACAGGGCACAGCTAAACAACAACAAAACCAGCAGAAACCTTTGCAGACGCAAACGACTCTGTCTGACAGCTTTGAAGAGAGCAGTGGATCTCCCAACACGGAGGTTGAGATCTGAGAAGGGACAGACTGCCTGCTCAAGTGGGTCCCTGACCCCTGAGTAGCCTAACTGGGAGACATCCCCCACTAGGGGCAGTCTGACACCCCACACCTCACAGGGTGGAGTACACCCCTGAGAGGAAGCTTCCAAAGCAAGAATCAGACAGGTACACTCGCTGTTCAGAAATATTCTATCTTCTGCAGCCTCTGCTGCTGATACCCAGGCAAACAGGGTCTGGAGTGGACCTCAAGCAATCTCCAACAGACCTACAGCTGAGGGTCCTGACTGTTAGAAGGAAAACTATCAAACAGGAAGGACACCTACACCAAAACCCCATCAGTACATCACCATCATCAAAGACCAGAGGCAGATAAAACCACAAAGATGGGGAAAAAGCAGGGCAGAAAAGCTGGAAATTCAAAAAACAAGAGCGCATCTCCCCCGGCAAAGGAGCGCAGCTCATCGCCAGCAACGGATCAAAGCTGGACGGAGAATGACTTTGACGAGATGAGAGAAGAAGGCTTCAGTCCATCAAATTTCTCAGAGCTAAAGGAGGAATTACGTACCCAGCGCAAAGAAACTAAAAATCTTGAAAAAAAAGTGGAAGAATTGACGGCTAGAGTAATTAATGCAGAGAAGGTCATAAACGAAATGAAAGAGATGAAAACCATGACACGAGAAATACGTGACAAATGCACAAGCTTCAGTAACCGACTCGATCAACTGGAAGAAAGAGTATCAGCAATTGAGGATCAAATGAATGAAATGAAGCGAGAAGAGAAACCAAAAGAAAAAAGAAGAAAAAGAAATGAACAAAGCCTGCAAGAAGTATGGGATTATGTAAAAAGACCAAATCTACGTCTGATTGGGGTGCCTGAAAGTGAGGGGGAAAATGGAACCAAGTTGGAAAACACTCTTCAGGATATCATCCAGGAGAACTTCCCCAACCTAGTAGGGCAGGCCAACATTCAAATCCAGGAAATACAGAGAACGCCACAAAGATACTCCTCGAGAAGAGCAACTCCAAGACACATAATTGCCAGATTCACCAAAGTTGAAATGAAGGAAAAAATCTTAAGGGCAGCCAGAGAGAAAGGTCGGGTTACCCACAAAGGGAAGCCCATCAGACT
>NW_020260226.1:0-9662 GCF_003255815.1 Theropithecus gelada
CATATCATTGTGGTGATTGAGGATGTTAATGACCACGCCCCTCAATTTGATAAAAAGGAAATACATTTAGAAATTTTCGAATCTGCATCCGCTGGTGCACGAATATCACTTGACCCTGCCACGGATCCCGATATAAACATAAACTCAATTAAAGATTATAAGATAAACTCTAATCCTTATTTTTCATTAATGGTTAGAGTTAATTCTGACGGTGGCAAATACCCAGAGTTATCTCTGGAGAAACTCCTAGACCGGGAAGAACAGAGATCTCATAGCTTGATATTGACTGCCTTGGACGGAGGTGACCCACCAAGAAGTGCCACCGCTCACATACAAATTTCTGTCAAGGACACCAATGATAACCCCCCGGTTTTCAGTAGAGACGAATATAGAATTAGTGTTAGTGAAAATCTGCCCCCTGGGTCCCCTGTGTTGCAAGTGACAGCCACTGACCAGGATGAGGGGGTCAATGCCGAGATAAACTACTACTTCCGAAGCACTGCCCAGAGCACAAAACATATGTTCTTATTGGATGAGAAAACAGGTATGATTAAGAATAACCAGTCATTTGATTTTGAAGATGTAGAAAGGTACACCATGGAAGTGGAAGCGAAGGACGGAGGTGGTCTCTCTGCCCAGTGTAAAGTAATCATAGAAATCCTGGATGAAAACGACAACAACCCAGAAATAATCATAACTTCTCTCTCTGATCAGATTTTGGAGAATTCTCCTCCAGGAATGGTTGTTGCCCTCTTCAAAACACGGGACCTGGATTTCGGAGGAAATGGAGAAGTCCGGTGTAATATAGAAACAGACATTCCATTCAAGATTTATTCTTCTTCCAATAACTACTACAAGCTGGTGACAGATGGAGCCCTGGACCGAGAGCAGACACCAGAATACAATGTAACCATCTTAGCCACTGACAGGGGCAAGCCGCCCCTTTCTTCCAGTAGAAGCATCACCTTGTATGTCACTGACATCAACGACAACGCCCCAGTTTTCGACCAGACGTCCTACGTGGTTCATGTGGCCGAGAACAACCCGCCAGGAGCCTCCATTGCGCAAGTGAGCGCCTCTGACCCGGATTTGGGGCTCAACGGCCACATCTCCTACTCTATCGTGGCAAGTGACCTAGAACCCCTGGCGCTGTCGTCATATGTGTCCGTGAGCGCGCAGAGCGGGATGGTCTTCGCGCAGCGCGCCTTTGATCACGAGCAACTGCGCGCCTTCGAGCTCACGCTGCAGGCCCGCGACCATGGCTCGCCCGCGCTCAGCGCCAACGTGAGCCTGCGCGTGTTGGTGGGAGACCGCAATGACAACGCACCGCGCGTGCTGTACCCAGCTCTGGGTCCCGACGGCTCCGCGCTCTTCGACATGGTGCCTCGCTCTGCAGAGCCCGGCTACCTAGTGACTAAGGTGGTAGCGGTGGACGCCGACTCAGGACACAACGCCTGGCTATCCTACCACGTGCTGCAGGCCAGCGAGCCCGGGCTCTTCAGCCTGGGGCTGCGCACTGGTGAGGTGCGCATGGCTCGAGCCTTAGGCGACAGGGACGCAGCCCGCCAGCGCCTGCTGGTCACTGTGCGTGATGGTGGACAGCCGCCACTCTCTGCCACCGCCACCCTGCATCTGGTCTTCGCAGACAACTTGCAAGAGATACTGCCAGACCTCAGAGAGTACGATCGCCCTGTACTCTCTGACCCCCAGGCTGAGCTACAGTTTTACCTCGTGGTGGCCTTGGCCTTAATCTCAGTGCTCTTCCTCCTTGCGGTGATTCTGGCCATTGCCTTGCGCCTGCGACACTCTCTCAGCCCTACTACTTGGGACTGCTTCCATCCTGGTATCTGTGTCAAGTCTGGACCTGTAGTTCCCCCCAACTACAGTGAGGGGACTTTGCCTTATTCTTATAATCTGTGCATTGCACATATGGATACAAAAGAGTTTAATTTCCTAAAATGTAGTGCACCCGTACATTCCAATGAAGACATGGTTTGCAGTGTTTCTCCTGGAGCCTTAATTCCACCTCATGGTGGGGAGGATTTGACTTCACATTCTGAGACCCTAACTTCGGTGAGTTTCTCTTTTTTGTGTGTGATTTATCTAATAGTCTACTAGTTTCTCATATTTTAGGCATACTACTTTATTTTCATACCTAGAATTATATGTTTAAAACTCATAGCTTTTTATCATCTTTTCTCAATGTTTTGTCAATTGTAGAATGTCACCCGATTGAAGATATTTAGTCTTTGTCTTTTTTTTTTTGAGATGGAGTCTCTCACTGTTGCCCAGGCTGGAGTGCAGTGGTGCGATCTCAGCTCACTGCAACCTCCGCCTTCTGGGTTCAAGCGATTCTCCTGCCTCAGCCTCCCAAGTAGCTGGGATTACTGGCGCCCCTCACCATGGCTAAATTTTTTGTATTTTTAGTAGAGATGGGGTTTGACTATGTCGACCAGGCTGGTCTCAAACCCCTGACCTCATGATCCTCCCAACTTGGCCTCTCAAAGTGCTGGGATTACAGGTGTGAGCCACCATATTTTGTCAAGTTCTGACTATCGAACAGAAGCAGTGGTCTTGGCAACTAAGAAAACAAACAAGTAACCTATCTATTCAAATTTGCCAAGACTTAGTGAATTTACCATATCTTATTTATATATTTTTAAAGCTTAAAAATATTCAGAAGGCAGGCCCAGTGGCTCACACCTATAATCACAGCACTTTTGGAGGCTGAAGCAGAAAGTATCACTTGAACCCAAGAATTGAGACCAGCCTGGGCAATATAGGGAGACCCCCCATCTCTACTAAAACAAAAATAAAACAAAACCATTAGCAGAGTGTGGTAGCATTCCCCTGTGGTCCCAGCTACTTGGGAGGCTGAGCTGGGTGGATTGCTTGGTCCTAGGAGGTCAAGGTTGCAGTGAGCCCTGATCTTGCCACTGCACTCCAGCCTGGGTGACAGAGTGTGACCCTGTCTCTAAAGTAAATAAATAAATATGCAGGCAGGGCCAAGTGTGCTGTAATCCCAGCACTTTGGGAGGTGGAGGTGGAGAATCTCTTGAGCCCAGGAATTTGAGACCAGCCTGGGCAACATAGGGAGACCCCATTGCTTCCGAAAATTTAAAAATTAGCAGGGTGTGGTGGCACATTTCTGTGGTCTCAGCTACTCTGGAGGCTGCAGTGGGAGAATCGCTTGAGCCCAGGAAGTCTAGGCTGCAGTGAGCTATGATTGTGCCACTGCACTCCAGCCTGGGTGACAGAGCGGGACCCTGTCTCAAAAAAAAAAAAAAAAAAAAAAAGGCATTTCTAAGAAATGAAATGAAATACTATTGCTGTTGCACTCAGTCTCTGTCTCTGATTCGCTGATAGAAGATTTTTGAAGAAAAAAGATAAAATCTTTGAAGAGTTCTATACTTGGAAGGCATAGTGACATAAACACTTCTGAACATCCTGTTCTCTGTGTGAAAGAAGTAAACTTCTATACCCTTTGCGTTTGAGGGAATAATTGCTACTGGGTTGATGGGCACACACAGTTGAAGATATGTGAACCACTGGACTTTGGCCTCTCATACAAACTGCCTAAGAGAAGAGATTATTTATACTGGTATTAATGCTCTGATGAAAACAGGTCATTTGACATAAACACTTACTTGTTGAAAACCTATATCACTACATCTAACTTTGTTTTCTAAAACTTTCAGTACTTCAAATTCTACATATTTCTTTTCTCATTACAATGCAAACATTTTAATTTGCAACTGTAATATATGTTCATTTTAGTTTGTGATTGCCGGCTTAATCATTTAAATAGGTCCACTTAACTTGTATCCCTATAAGATAAAGTACGTTTTACACAAAAAGGTTCATTAAGGCTCAGTAAAACTATTCTAGAAGAGTACTTTAAAAACCTCTTACATAATCCTAAGCTAAATAAATTTAATGAATTAAGTAGTTAAAATTATAAAGCTTCAGAGTGAACTATGTCATGAAGAGTTTATTTAATATAGTCTTGTATGAATGTATGCTAAATAAAATTGGACTATTTAAATCACAATTTTAAATTATAACACTTTTCTGAATATACCTAGACACTCATATGACCTAAAATAAGTATTATTTACCTTTTATTACAGTATGTACATTTCTGTTGGGAAAACGTGTTGCAAATATATATTTAACCAAACATTATTGTGAAATATTTACAATATTTTCACTCCACTTTGTCACACCTCCAGTAAGAAACCTACATATAGTAAATTATTTAAAGATAGGAGTGGGGAAACCAAAGAATCTATGTAAAATATAATAATCCGACAGAATGGAGTTTACTTTCCAGTCCATGTATAACTTGGGTGCAGTAACTTCTTAGGGCTCTGAGCGCCGCTGTTCACCTACTAGGAGAGAAAACGCAGCCAGAGCTCAATCCGGATTCTCAGGGCTCCAACTACATAAAGCCCCACAAACCGGCTGCTGGGCTGCAGGGAAGCTCACTCCAGAATTTAAAGTGCTCAGGCTACAGAGACACCCTGAAGCCATAGAAAGACAAAGGAACCGGTTTAAACACACAACGTGTCCAGTGAGGACTTTGCAGAATTCTGTAACCAGACTACAATGGCTGCTCAAAGGAATCGCTCAAAGGAATCAAAGGATTGCAGTGAGCTGGTCTTGCTCTGCCTCTTCCTCGGGATTCCATGGGAGGCTGGAGCCCGGCAGATCTCCTACTCAATTCCTGAGGAATTAGAGAAAGGCTCTTTCGTGGGCAACATCTCCAAAGACTTGGGGCTGGCGCCCCGAGAGCTGGCGGAGCGCGGAGTCCGCATAGTCTCCAGAGGTAGGACGCAGCTTTTCTCTCTGGACCCGCGCAGCGGCAGCTTGGTCACCGCGGGCAGGATAGACCGGGAGGAGCTCTGCGCTCAGAGCGCGCGGTGCCTGGTGAGTTTTAATATCCTTGTGGAAGAAAGGGTGAAACTTTTTGGGATAGAAATAGAAGTAACTGATATAAATGACAATGCTCCAAAATTCCAAGCAGAAAATCTAGACGTAAAAATTAATGAAAATGTCGCCACGGGAATGCGTTTTCCTCTCCCGGAAGCTATTGATCCGGATGTGGGCGTGAACTCCCTGCAGAGCTATCAGCTCAGCCCCAATAGGCACTTCTCCCTAAGAGTTCAGAGCCGTGCCAATGGCGTCAAGTACCCGGAGCTGGTACTGGAGCATGCCCTAGATCGCGAGGAAGAGGCCATTCACCACCTGGTCCTCACCGCCTCCGACGGGGGTGACCCTCTCCGATCTGGCACTGTCCTCGTCAGCGTGACTGTCTTCGATACAAATGACAACGCGCCGGTCTTCACCTTACCAGAATACCGAGTGAGTGTTCCTGAGAATTTGCCTGTGGGCACTCAGCTGCTGACAGTCACAGCCACCGACAGGGACGAAGGTGCCAATGGAGAAGTGACATATTCATTCCGAAAATTACCTGATACGCAATTGTTGAAGTTCCAACTAAACAAATATACTGGAGAAATAAAAATATCAGAAAATCTAGATTATGAAGAAACTGGTTTCTATGAAATAGAAATACAAGCAGAAGATGGAGGAGCATATCTTGCAACTGCAAAAGTGTTGATTACAGTAGAAGATGTAAATGACAACAGTCCAGAGGTAGCCATCACGTCTCTATTTAGTCCAGTGACTGAAGATTCACCTCTGGGAACAGTCGTAGCCCTTTTAAACGTGCATGATTTAGACTCTGAGCAGAATGGACGGGTAACCTGTTCCATTTTGGCGTATCTACCATTTAAATTAGAAAAGTCCATTGATAGTTATTACAGATTGGTGATACACAGAGCCCTTGACAGGGAACAGGTATCCTCTTACAATATCACAGTAACAGCCACAGATGGGGGAAGTCCACCTCTATCAACGGAAATTCACTTTATGCTACAAGTGGCAGATATCAATGACAACCCACCTACCTTCTCTCATGTATCCTACTTTACCTATATCCCAGAGAACAACGCCAGGGGTGCCTCCATCTTCTCAGTGACAGCGCTGGACCCGGACAGCAAAGAGAATGCCCGGATTATTTACTCCCTGGCTGAAGACACCATCCAGGGGGCACCTCTGTCCTCATACATATCCATCAACTCAGACACTGGCGTCCTGTATGCACTCAGATCCTTTGACTATGAGCAATTCCATGAGCTACAGATGCAGGTGACAGCCAGCGACAGCGGGGATCCTCCACTCAGCAGCAATGTGTCGTTGAGCCTGTTTGTGCTGGACCAGAACGACAATGCGCCCGAGATCCTGTACCCCGCCCTCCCCACAGACGGTTCCACTGGCGTGGAGCTGGCGCCCCGCTCCGCAGAGCCCGGCTACCTGGTGACCAAGGTGGTGGCGGTGGACAGAGACTCGGGCCAGAACGCCTGGCTGTCCTACCGCCTGCTCAAGGCCAGCGAGCCAGGACTCTTCGCGGTGGGGCTGCACACCGGCGAGGTGCGCACGGCGCGGGCCCTGCTGGACAGAGACGCGCTCAAGCAAAGCCTCGTGGTGGCCGTCCAGGACCACGGCCAGCCCCCTCTCTCGGCCACCGTCACGCTCACCGTGGCCGTGGCCGACAGCATCCCCGAAGTCCTGGCGGACCTCAGCAGCCTCGAGTCTCTGGCTAACTCTGGAACCTCAGACCTCACTCTGTACCTGGTGGTAGCGGTGGCTGCGGTCTCCTGCGTCTTCCTGGCCTTCGTCATCGTGCTGCTGGCGCTCAGGCTGCGGCGATGGCACAAGTCACGCCTGCTGCAGGCTTCAGGAGGCGGCTTGACAGGCGTACCCGGCTCGCACTTTGTGGGCGTGGACGGGGTGCGGGCTTTCCTGCAGACCTATTCCCACGAGGTCTCCCTCACCGCGGACTCGCGGAAGAGTCACCTGATCTTCCCCCAGCCCAACTACGCTGACACGCTCATCAGCCGGGAGAGCTGTGAGAAAAAGGATCCTTTGTCTTTGTTAAATGATTCGAAGTTTCCTTTAGAGGATACCCCATTGGTTCCAGTGAGTTTTACTTTTATTTTTACTCTTTTTCTGTTGTTAAAAAAGATTGGTTTTACTTTTAAGTTTGCAGCATGATAGTGGAACGTGCAAATGCTAAAACACTGATGAGTAGAATTTGATGTTTATTAAGGGTTTTTTTTTTTTTAACTTTCTGGTAAAATTCACCTAGTCTCAATCAAGGCCTGTATGTCATCAGGCTTTGTTATGATTAGCTTTGCAGAACCTTGTAGTTTATAGTGTTGTTGAGTACAATATTGACAATTCTTAAGACAGACTTCCATACAGAAGTGTCTGTCGATTTATATTTCCTCCTGGGTGGTCACACATTGAAACTCCAGCCCCTTAAGCATCCCTCTTGTTCTGAAGGCAGTCTGGTAAGAATAGGTAAGTATCAGAAAGAAATGGTCTCTGGAAACACAACCCAAATCCAAGATTACTCAACGCAGTTCTTCCCAAGGAGAAGAGCAATAGGCCTTTTCCAAACTACCTTTTATATGTTTTTAAATTTATACTTTGTGGCGATAGTTGCAGTTGAATATACTGTTTTTCATTAATATTGAATTAACTTATTTATAATCTATGTATACTTAGATTTTTCCTGCCCTATTTATACCTGATAACACTGAAGCATCCTTTTTGCATACAATTCTCTAATTTCCCACTACTATGTGGAAGATACAGCATTTTAATGTAACTTGTGTTGCTCAATAGGGATCCTGAAGAGGCTATAGAGGGTGAAATTAGAACATTTGGGGTTCTGCTTTTGTCTTTTTTGTTAAATGTTCTAATCACTAAGGCTGAAAGTAAATATGGATTGGGAAGACAGACAAATTTGTACATGTTCCCAAGAACAGGAGCAATAGATATATGACAAAGCTATTTCAGTGGCTGTTTAATGTATAGGGAGGCAAACACCTGAAACTCTGAAAATTCTGAAATTGAGAGGCAAAATAAACTTAGAGTCAAGAAAGAAATGCCATTTCTGCAGATCAGAATATAAGCACCAAAAATAAAAAAGAAAATAATATATGCAAATAAGTAAGGGAAATTACCTAAACAAAGGATCAGTGGAGGTACTGATGAGTTCATTTAGTTCAATGAAAATAGTGATGTATTAATCTCTTAATACATGTGTTGTATTGATCTCTTAATTTCATTACTAATATTCTACTAAATGTGGTAGCATAAGGTCAAAAAGCATTCCAAAGTTTCTCAAGACCCTTTGAAGACCATGACTTTTTTCAGGCCAGTCAACATTTGTTCAATGATAGGTCTGTGGAAGGAAAGCACACTCTTTAGGATCATAGTTATTAACTATTAAACCTTTGAAACTATTATTTCATATTTGTGTTCATAAGAGTCAAAATTATTGTGCATTCATCTCAAATGAAAAATACAGATTTTTTTTAAAAAACTACTCTTTTGACATTGTAGCTATGGTAAGAAAATATTTTTAAATATGGTTATTTAAAAGCAATACAGGACACCCTGGATGATGGTAATGACTAGAGCAATGGTTACATTCCAGTACTTAAATATGAAATTAGGAATTATTACTTTCTAGGTGAATATAGGTTAGAATTGAAGACAAAAAAAAAATGTTGCTTATCTTGAGTACTTCCAGCTTCATAGATAATTATTCGTAAAAGGAATAACAATGACTGCCTCTGGATGGAGGAAGTGGAGAGCAATGGGCCATAGGATAGGAGACCTATAAACCTTCATGCTATATTCTTTTGTGCCTCTTTAAATTTTGAAGAAAAAATATTCATTTTTTCAAGATATATGTAAATTTTAGTACATAAAAAGATAAGCTAGTTATGACCACGTGGAAATATATTTCCTGATGTAAAGGAATCACTGAGGAATAAGATTCAAATATTTTGGTTGTCAACTCAAAAAATTCCTTGAAAGAGATTAAAGTCAAGCTGCAGTCCCACACGGAGCCTCTGGGCGCCGCTGTCGGCCAGTGCAGAGCAAGCGCTGACGCCGGGGATCCCTCAGCCTCTAGCCTAGGATTCCCTGCGCAGCCAACAACAGAAAGAAGAAAACCAGCACACACGCAGAGGCTCCCGGCTGGGCAGACTTTGCCCAGCACACCAGATTCCCAGCTCCGAGACCCGGGACTCCTCCTGTCCTGGGCCGAATGCTCTTTTAGCGCGGTAGAGTGCACTTTCTCCAGCTGGAAAAGCGGGGACCCAGCGAGAACCCAAGCGAACGATGGGAGGGAGCTGCGCGCAGAGGCGCCGGGCCGGCCCGCGGCAGGTACTATTTCCCTTGCTGCTGCCTTTGTTCTACCCCGCGCTGTGTGAGCCGATCCGCTACTCGATTCCGGAGGAGCTGGCCAAGGGCTCGGTGGTGGGGAACCTCGCTAAGGATCTAGGGCTCAGTGTCCTGGATGTGTCGGCTCGCAAGCTGCGAGTTAGCGCGGAGAAGCTGCACTTCAGCGTAGACGCGGAGAGCGGGGACTTACTTGTGAAGGACCGAATAGACCGTGAGCAAATATGCAAAGAGAGAAGAAGATGTGAGTTGCAATTGGAAGCTGTGGTGGAAAATCCTTTAAATATTTTTCATATCATTGTGGTGATTGAGGATGTTAATGACCACGCCCCTCAATT
>NW_020260227.1:0-4297 GCF_003255815.1 Theropithecus gelada
TGCCACATTTTCTTAATCCAATCTGTCACTGATGGACATTTGGGTTGATTCCAAGTCTTTGCTATTGTGAATAGTGCTGCAATAAACATACGTGTGCATGTGTCTTTATAGCAGCATAATTTATAATCCTTTGGGTATATACCCAGTAATGGGATGGCTGGGTCATATGGTACATCTAGTTCTAGATCCTTGAGGAATCGCCATACTGTTTTCCATAATGGTTGAACTAGTTTACAATCCCACCAACAGTGTAAAAGTGTTCCTATTTCTCCACATCCTCTCCAGCACTTGTTGTTTCCTGACTTTTTAATGATCGCCATTCTAACTGGTGTGAGATGGTATCTCATTGTGGTTTTGATTTGCATTTCTCTGATGGCCAGTGATGATGAGCATTTTTTCATGTGTTTGTTGGCTGTATGAATGTCTTCTTTTGAGAAATGTCTATTCATATCCTTTGCCCACTTTTTGATGGGGTTGTTTGTTTTTTTCTTGTAAATTTGTTGGAGTTCTTTGTAGGTTCTGGATATTAGCCCTTTGTCAGATGAGTAGATTGCAAAAATTTTCTCCCATTCTGTAGGTTGCCTGTTCACTCTGATGGTAGTTTCTTTTGCTGTGCAGAAGCTCTTTAGTTTAATGAGATCCCATTTGTCAATTTTGGCTTTTGCTGCCGTTGCTTTTGGTGTTTTAGACATGAAGTCTTTGCCCATGCCTATGTCCTGAATGGTACTACCTAGATTTTCCTCTAGGATTTTTATGGTATTAGGTCTAACATTTAAGTTGAGACAGAGTTTCACTCTTGTTGCCCAGGCTGGAATGCAATGGTGGAATCTTGGCTCACTGCAACTTTCGCCTCCCGGGTTCAAGGGATTCTCCTGCCTCAGCCTCCCGAGTAGCTGGGATTATAGGCACCCACAACCACGCTCAGCTAATTTTTGGTATCATTAGTAGAGATGGGGTTTCACCATTTTGGTCAGGCTGATCTTGAACTCCTGACCTCAGGTGGTCCACCCGCCTCGGCTTCCCAAAGTGCTGAGATTACAGGCGTGAGCCACCACACCGTGCCCAATCTAGCATTTTTGTATTATAAAATGTTACTTTGTACTGTTATAGAATTACATAGGAAAATTGGGACTGTTTACCCTGTTTGCAGATGACATGATTCTGTATTTAGAAAACCCCATCGTCTCAGCCCAAATCCTCCCTAAGCTGATAAGCAACTTCAGCAAAGTCTCAGGATACAAAATCAATGTGCAAAAATCACAAGCATTCCTATACACCAATAACAGACAAACAGAGAGCCAAATCATGAGTGAACTCCCATTCACAATTGCTTCAATGAGAATAAAATACCTAGGAATCCAACTTATAAGGGATGAGAAGGACCTCTTCAAGGAGAACTACAAACCACTGCTCAATGAAATAAAAGAGGACACAAACAAATGGAAGAACATTCCATGCTCATGGATAGGAAGAAACAATATTGTGAAAAATGACCATACTGCCCCAAAGGATTATAAATCATGCTACTATAAAGACACATGAACATATATGTTTATTGTGGCAGTATTCACAGTAGCAAAGACTTGGAACTAACCCAAATGTCCATCAATGATAGACTAGATTAAGAAAATGTGGCACATATACACCATGGAATACTATGCAGCCATAAAAAAGGATGAGTTCACGTCCTTTGTAGGGACATGGATAAAGCTGGAAACCATCATTCTGAGCAAACTGTCACAAGGACAGAAAACCAAACACCACATGTTCTCACTCATAGATGGGAATTGAACAATGAGAACACTTGGACACAGGAAGGGGAACATCACACACTGGGGCCTGTCGTGGGGTTGGGGGAGGGGGGTGGGATAGCATTAGGAGATATACCTAATGTAAATGATGAGTTAATGGGTGCAGCACACCAACATGGCACATGTATACATATGTAACAGACCTGCACGTTGTGTAGAACTTAGAGTATAATTAAAAAAGAAAAGAAAATTGGGACTGTTTAGAATAAAACAATATACAAAGGTAGGGAGATAGGTTTATACCTTGAAATTTTGAAATCATCAACTTCCTTTTAAACATAACATATTGAACACATGATTATATCTGCAAAGCCCAGAAATTGATCCAAGGAAATTTCTAAAAATATAAATGCCAGAAGAAAAAAAGAGTGAAAGAAATACAGAAAACTAGAGATTTAAACACAATTTTGGAAGATGGAAAATAGATGATTGAGTGCTACCTGACATAACAGAGCAGGTAAAGTTCAAACTTAAGTGCCAGTAAAAAGTAGCATCAACTAGAGGCAGGATCATTTGTACTGCAAAACCCTGAAACAGGAGGACCTAAATAGGAGGACTAATTGGGAGAGTGAATAAAGAGTGTATTAGTTCATTTTCACACTGTTATAAAGAATACCTGAGACCGGGTAATTTATGAAGGAAAGAGGTTTAGTTGATTCACAGTTCCACATGGTTGGGGAGGCCTCAGGAAACTTAATATCATGATGGAAGGTGAAGGAGAAGCAGGCACCTTCCTCACAAGGCAGTAGGAGTGGAGGGAACTGCCAAACACTTTGACCATCAGATCCTTTGAGAGTTCACTAGATATAAGGAGAACAGCAAGGGGGAAACTGCACCCATGATCCAATCACTTCCCACCAGGTCCCTCCCTTAGCCCATGGGGTTTACAATCTGAGATGAGATTTGGGTGGTGACACAGGCCAAACTATATCAAAGAGTTTCCATCTCTCACTTCATGCAGCAGAAAAAACACAACAACATGATAAATGATTGAGAAACATATCAGACTATTCAAAACAACACAAAAAGTTAGATGACAGTAGAGCAACGCCTTCAAAACTAAGGGGAAAAAAGATCTGTAACACAGAATCCAGCATGAAATTATCAATAAAAAATAAAGATGAAATAAACATATTTCCAGATATGTAAAGTCAAAACATTACCTCTATGACCTCTTTCTTAGGAATCTACTAGAAGAGATGGTGCACACAGTAAATAAATAAAGGATGGGGTGTCAAAAAATGGAAAAGAAAAAGTACAAGAAATAAGGGATCTAGTATAGAAGAAAGCTACACAGCGTTCCTGGAATGATGGTTTAGTGAAGTGCCAGGATGTGAGGAATCTGCAGGATAACAGGCAACAGACTGAGAGAATAATGCATCCAGACTGGAGCAAAAGGACCAAGGGATCTGGAAGGGATAGCTTTTCAAGAAAAAAAAAAAAAAATAGAATTGACAGTTTGCCTAATGCATTTGACATCATTTTTAAAAATGCAAGATTGATTTTATAGTGTTTCTGGAAAGTTCAGGCAGAACTAATTGATAGGCATACAAATAACTATGAAAACCACCAAACAGGAATTCTTACCAAAAAAATAAGAAAGGTTATATAAGCAAGGAAAAAGTCATCATATGCAACATGGTTCAATGGCTATAATAATATAAACACTGAATATTGACCCATCCAAAAACTGTGGGGAAAAAAAACTACATAGGAAAGAGATGGAGGGGAAATTAGAACATATATATTTTTGGTAAAGGAGATACATGACAGAGCTGTAGCCTTACATTCTCCAGTAATAAATAAATAGATAATATCTAACACTAAAAAAGAATCCAGAAATCGCAGCATAAGTTTGTTTACTGAAGAATACCATAGGAAAAAAAATAAGAGTTGAAAGCGAGAGGCGGAGCAAGATGGCCGAATAGGAACAGCTCCAGTCTCCAACTCCCAGCGCGAGCGACACAGAAGACCGGTGATTTCTGCATTTTCAACTGAGGTACTGGGTTCATCTCACTGGGGAGTGCCGGACGATCAGTGCTGGTCAGCTGCTGCAGCCCGACCAGCGAGAGCTGAAGCAGGGCGAGGCATCGCCTCACCTGGGAAGCGCAAGGGGGAAGGGAATCCCTTTTCCTAGCCAGGAGAACTGAGACACACAACACCTGGAAAATCGGGTAACTCCCACCCCAATATTGCGCTTTAAGCAAACAGGCACACCAGGAGATCATATCCCACACCTGGCCGGGAGGGTCCCACGCCCACGGAGCCTCCCTCATTGCTAGCACAGCAGTCTGTGATCTACCCGCAAAGCAGCAGCGAGGCTGGGGGAGGGGCGCCCGCCATTGCTGAGGCTTAAGTAGGTAAACAAAGCTGCTGGGAAGGTCCAACTGGGTGGAGCTCACAGCAGCTCAAGGAAACCTGCCTGTCTCTGTAGACTCCACCTCTGGGGACAGGGCACAGCTACACAACAACAACAACAACAACAA
>NW_020260228.1:0-4295 GCF_003255815.1 Theropithecus gelada
TTCTCAGATTCCACAGAAAAAAGGCTAGCAAAGAGACACACGAAATACAGATGTAACTCTGTGAGATGAATTAACAGAACACTAAGCAGTTTCTGAGAAATCTTCTTTCCAGGTTTCATCGGAGGATATTTCCTTTTTCACCATAGCCCTCTATGGGCTTCCAAATATTACTTTGCCAATTCGAGAAGAACTGTCTTAGCGAAAGGCTTCTTGAGGGGAAAGCTGTAACTCTGTGGGATGACTTCACAGAACACAAAGAAGTTTCCCAGACATATTCTTTCTCTTTTTTTATCGGAGGATATTTCCTTTGGCCTTATAGTCTTCAAAGGTATCAGAAATATCTGTTTTCAGATTCCAGAGAAATAAGGCTAGCAAACAAATCCACGAAATATAATTGTAACTCTGTGAGATGAATTAACAGAACACTAAGCAGTTTCACAGAAAGCTTCTTTCCAGATTTCATCTGAGGATATTTCCTTTTTCACCATAGCCCTCTAGGGGCTTCCAAATATCACTGGGCAAATTCCACAAGAACTGTCTCAGCGAAAGGCTTTTTGAGGGGAAAGTTGTAAATCTGTGAGATGATTTCACAGAACACAAAGAAGTTTCCCAGATATCTTCTTTCTCTTTGTTATCGGAGGATATTTCCTTTGGCCCTATAGTCTTCAAAGGGATCGGAAATATCTGTTCTCACATTCCACAGAAATAAGGCTAGCAAAGAGATCCACGAAATACAGATGTAACTCTGTGAGATGAAATAACAGAACACTAAGCAATTTCTCAGAAAGCTTCTTTCCAGATTTCATCTCAGGATATTTCCTTTTTCAACATAGCCATCTATGGGCTTCCAGATATCACTTTGCCAATTCCACAAGAACTCTCTTAGCGAAAGGCTTCTTGAGGGGAAAGCTGTAACTCTGTGAGATGATTTCACGGAACCCAAAGAAGTTTCTCAGAGAGCTTCTTTCTCTTTGATATCGGAGGATATTTCCTTTGGCCCTATAGTCTTCATAGGGATTGGAAATATCTGTTCTCAGATTCCACAGAAATAAGGCTAGCAAAGAGATCCACGAAATACAGATGTAACCCTGTGAGATGAATTAACAGAACATTAAGCAGTTTCTCAGAAAGCTTCTTTCCAGGTTTCATCGGAGGATATTTCCTTTTTCACCTTAACCGTCTATGGGCTTCCAAATATCACTTTGCCATTTCGAAAAGAACTGTGTTAGCGAAAAGCTTCTTGAGGTGAAAGCTGTAACTCTGAGAGATGATTTCACAGAACACAAAGCAGTTTCCCAGACATCTTCTTTCTCTTTTTTTATCGGAGGATATTTCCTTTGGCCTTATAGTCTTCAAAGGGATCAGAAATATCTGTTCTCAGATTCCAGAGAAATAAGGCTAGCAAACAGATCCACGAAACACAATTGTAACTCTGTGAGATGAATTAACAGAACACTAAGCAGTTTCACAGAAAGCTTCTTTCCAGATTTCATCTGAGGATATTTCCTTTTTCACCATAGCCCTCTATGGGCTTCCAAATATCACTTTGCCAATTCCCCAAGAACTCTCTTAGAGAAAGTCTTCTTGAGGGGAAAGCTGTAACTCTGTGAGGTGATTTCACAGAACCCAAAGAAGTTTCTCAGAAAGCTTCTTTCTCTTCGTTATCAGATGATATTCCCTTTGGCCCTATAGTCCTCATAGGGATTCGAAATATCTCTTCTCAGATTCCACAGAAATAAGGCTAGCAAAGAGATCCACGAAATACAGATGTAACTCTGTGAGATGAATTAACAGAACACTAAGCAGTTTCTCAGAAATCTTCTTACCAGGTTTCATCGGAGGATATTTCCTTTTTCACCATAGCCCTCTATGGGCTTCCAAATATCACTTTGCCAATTCCAGAAGAAATCTCTAAGAGAAAGGCTTCTTGAGGTGAAAGCTGTAACTCTGTGAGATGATTTCACAGAACCCGAAGAAGTTTCTCAGAAAGCTTCTTTCTCTTCTTTATCGGAGGATATTTCCTTTGGCCCTATAGTATTCATAGGGATTCGAAATATCTGTTCTCAGATGCCACAGAAATAAGGCTAGCAAAGAGATCCACGAAATACAGATGTAACTCTGTGAGATGAATTAAAAGAACACTAAGCAGTTTCCCAGGAAGCTTCTTTCCATGTTTCCTCGGAGGATATTTCCTTTTTCACCATAGCCCTCTATGAGCTTCCAAATATCACTTTGCCAATTCGACAAGAACTGTCTTAGCGAAAGGATTCTTGAGGGGAAAGCTGTAACTCTGTGAGAAGATTTCGCAGAACCCGATGAAGTTTCTCAGACATCTTCTTTCTCTTTGTTATCGCAGGATATTTCCTTTGGCCCTATAGTCTTCAAAGGGATCCGAAATATCTGCTCTCAGATTCCACAGAAATAAGGCTAGCAAAGAGATCCACGAAATACAGATGTAACTCTGTGAGATGAATTAACAGAACACTAAGCAGTTTCTCAGAAAGCTTATTTCCATATTTCATCTGAGGATATTTCGTTTTTCACTATAGACCTCTATGGGCGTCAAGATATCACTTTGCCAATTCCACAATAACTCTCTTAGCGAAAGTCTTCTTGAGGGGAAAGCTGTAACTCTGTGAGATGATTTCACAGAACCCGAAGAAGTTTCTCAGAAAGCTTCTTTCTCTTTTTTATCGGAGGATATTTACTTTGGCCCTACAGTCTTCATAGGGAATCGAAATATCTGTTCTCAGATTCCACAGAAATAAGGCTACCAAAGAGATCCACCAAATACAGGTGTAACTCTGTGAGATGAATTTACAGAACACTAAGCAGTTTCTCAGAAACCTTCTTTCTAGATTTCATCTGAGGATATTTCCTTTTTCACCCTAGCCCTGTATGGGTTTCCAGATATCACTTTGCGAATTCCATAACAACTCTCTTAGCGAAAGGCTTCTTGAGGTGAAAGCTGTAACTCTGTGAGATGATTTCACAGAACCCAAAGAAGTTTCTCAGAAAGCTTCTTTCTCTTTGTTATCGGAGGATATTTCCTTTTGCCCTATAGTCTTCACAGGGATTCGAAATATCTGTTCTCAGATTCCACAGAAAAAAGGCTAGCAAAGAGACACACGAAATACAGATGTAACTCTGTGAGATGAATTAACAGAACACTAAGCAGTTTCTGAGAAATCTTCTTTCCAGGTTTCATCGGAGGATATTTCCTTTTTCACCATAGCCCTCTATGGGCTTCCAAATATTACTTTGCCAATTCGAGAAGAACTGTCTTAGCGAAAGGCTTCTTGAGGGGAAAGCTGTAACTCTGTGGGATGACTTCACAGAACACAAAGAAGTTTCCCAGACATATTCTTTCTCTTTTTTTATCGGAGGATATTTCCTTTGGCCTTATAGTCTTCAAAGGTATCAGAAATATCTGTTTTCAGATTCCAGAGAAATAAGGCTAGCAAACAAATCCACGAAATATAATTGTAACTCTGTGAGATGAATTAACAGAACACTAAGCAGTTTCACAGAAAGCTTCTTTCCAGATTTCATCTGAGGATATTTCCTTTTTCACCATAGCCCTCTAGGGGCTTCCAAATATCACTGGGCAAATTCCACAAGAACTGTCTCAGCGAAAGGCTTTTTGAGGGGAAAGTTGTAAATCTGTGAGATGATTTCACAGAACACAAAGAAGTTTCCCAGATATCTTCTTTCTCTTTGTTATCGGAGGATATTTCCTTTGGCCCTATAGTCTTCAAAGGGATCGGAAATATCTGTTCTCACATTCCACAGAAATAAGGCTAGCAAAGAGATCCACGAAATACAGATGTAACTCTGTGAGATGAAATAACAGAACACTAAGCAATTTCTCAGAAAGCTTCTTTCCAGATTTCATCTCAGGATATTTCCTTTTTCAACATAGCCATCTATGGGCTTCCAGATATCACTTTGCCAATTCCACAAGAACTCTCTTAGCGAAAGGCTTCTTGAGGGGAAAGCTGTAACTCTGTGAGATGATTTCACGGAACCCAAAGAAGTTTCTCAGAGAGCTTCTTTCTCTTTGATATCGGAGGATATTTCCTTTGGCCCTATAGTCTTCATAGGGATTGGAAATATCTGTTCTCAGATTCCACAGAAATAAGGCTAGCAAAGAGATCCACGAAATACAGATGTAACCCTGTGAGATGAATTAACAGAACATTAAGCAGTTTCTCAGAAAGCTTCTTTCCAGGTTTCATCGGAGGATATTTCCTTTTTCACCTTAACCGTCTATGGGCTTCCAAATATCACTTTGC
>NW_020260229.1:0-4295 GCF_003255815.1 Theropithecus gelada
GTTCTTATAGCCCAGACCAAGACTGAAGGCTGCTATTGTGATCGCAGAGGGCATGCCATCCTGTGGTACACTAGCTTCTTAGGGTTACACTGAATCTGAAACTTACTTCTTTTTAAAATCTTTCTGTTTTATGATTCTTCAATGCATAATTTGTTAATTTGTGCCAGTTACTCTGCTTAACACAACTGGGATATAGAGATAAGCAAGGTTCAACCCTGCCCTCTAGGAACTAATTTCTTCAGGGTCTGATTTTGATAATCCAGACAAATCTACTTATGTGTAGTTTCATCCTTAAAAGTAAAATCCAGTACACTTATGTAAGTTATAATAATAATTAGAATTTGGAGGAAATCTGTTCTTGGAGCAAGAAGGCAAAAGAGAATAAAAAGTAAATGTCGAAGTCACCCTCCTACTGTGTGTTTAAAACAACGAGACTATTATTTTAAATGAATACACAAAAATTTTGCTACCAAACAAGTACAATTTCTAATAGGAGATATGTCGATTTCTCTGATTCCAGGCATTTCTGGAAGTGTCCTTACTACCTACATTACTTCCTTCTGTAAAGCTCTACTGGTCAAGTCTTTACCTTTTGTGGTTGGATTTTTGCTTTTGGAAATTACAACCTGCTTTTCAAGTCGCATTTTGTAAATTAGTTGAGGCGTCTTGCTGAGTGATAATGTTTGAGTCAAAAATGTCATGAAAAGCACGCTATGAATGGTGAGTTGTCATGGCAAAGATCCCAATTGTTGGACTGAGGCAGAGAGGTAGAAAGAACACAGACTTTAAGGTCTGACAGATGTAAGTGTAGCTCCCACCTCCACCACGTATTAGATGTGTGCTATTAAAAGAGATATTATACCTCTTTGAGCGTCAGTTTTCCTATCTGTAAAAAGAAGATGGTAATCCTTTCTTTGCACTACTGTTGTAAGGATTAGAGATGATGTAAATTAAAATGTTTCCAGCATGCTCCGTATTCAACATACATTGGATACACTTATTTGGCCAGTTCACTGCAAAGGATAGTATACAGGAGTAAGAATTTTTTATTTTTTCAAAATAGACTTTTTTTGGGGATTAAACTCTGAAGCAGTGTTAAATGAATGAATCAAGATATTTTTCACTTCTGTTGAAGCATGTGCCTTCTTACGTTTGGTAATGTTGGAGTTTTCCACAGAAGAAGTTGACACTTCGCTTCTGAATCATACTAGAAATACCATGTTTCGACGTTAGTTACTATTTTCTTTTTTAAAAAGTGTCATTTGTCTAGCTTCCCTTGAAAGATCAGCTAAACATCACATTATCCCTGCTTCTGCTCATCTTTCAGAATGCTCACCACAATAGTCATAACAATTTCTTCATGCTCAAGTTTATTTAAAAAATCTTCTAAAGATAGTGTTACTGAATTTGTATTTGTTTAATAAAAATCAGGTTTATTTTTTCCATATAAAAATACAGATTCATTGTAAAACATCTAGAAAACAAAGAAAAGTAGATCTAAAAAATATCTTAGTCTAATCACACAAAGCTAGCCACAGTTAAATTACTGTTTCCATTTTGGTATATTTTATTTTAATCTTCTTACTATTTTTACTATCCTTCCTTGTATCTATAATGGTGGTAACATGATCTATATATGAATGTGTATATATTACATAAATATATGAAATATATGTGTGTCTTTTTAAAATGGTATCTGTTTGTTTGTTTTATATATATATAAACATGATGTATATATCTGATGATATGTGTGTGTGTGTATATATATATCTCCATGATAGAAGTTGAAAACTACTGAAAACTGTATAGAAGTTATGAGAAACTACCTCTAATCTCATTATATAGAAATAACTTTTTTCCCCATTGCTTCTCCACATTTTGGCTTAGATCAAATTTAGAAATAATTTTCTTAACATTTTTTTCTATTGTATTTTTAGAGTGTCTCTATATTGCTGCATATTATTATTATTTTTATGTATAGTTGTTACAGGAACACCCACCAAGATAATTGTTTTGGAAAAGAATTTGGTAACAAATATTTTCTGCCAGAAAGTGGTATATTAGCCTTTTCCAGTGAAAAAGATCACCACTGATGACCCAGGTTATTCAATATGGGTTTTAAAAGATAAATTCCTGGACATGAAAGTAGACATTGGTTTTATATCAACAGCTCAATGTTTTTTAAAAAAATAAACTTTAGTTTTAAAGTAGTTTTAAGTTAATAGCAAAGTATAGTGGAAAGTACAGAGAGTTCCTACATGCCCCAGCTCCCCAATTGCACACCCTTCCCCACTATCAGCATTGTTCACTAGAGAGGTACGTTTGTTACAATGAATAAACCAACATTGACATGTTACTGTCACCCAAAGTCTATAATTTACATTAGGGTCCATTCTTGCTGTTGTACATTCAGTGGGTTTTGACAAGTGTGTAATGGCATGTGTCTACAATTATAGTAACACACAGAGTAGTTTCATTGCCCTAAACATCCTCTATGCTCTGCCTTTTCATCCCCATCCCTACTTCCCAACCCCAGGAATCACTGAACATTTTACTGTCGCTATAGTTTTGTCTTTTCCACAATGTCGTATAGCTGGAGTCATGTAGTAAGTGGTCTTTTCAGATTGGTTTCTTTAACTTAGAAATAGGTATTTCAGTTTCGTGTATGTCTTTTAGTGGTTTCATAGCTCATTTGTTTTTTTCTTTTTTTCTGCAACAAAAGCCACAGTCAAAGCTTATTTGTTTTTATTACTGAATAATAGTCCATCGTATAGATGTACCAGTTTATTTATCCATGCACTTACTGAAGGACATCTTGGTTGCTTTCAAGTTTTGGCAATTATGAATAAAGCTGTTATAAACATGTATGTGCAGGTTTCCGTGTGGACACAAGTTTTCAATTCATTTGGGCAAGTACTAGCAACTGTGACTGCTACATCATATGGTAAGAGCACGTTTGGCTTTGCAGGGAATTGCCAAACTATCTTCCAAAGTGGCTGTGTCATTTTGCATTCCTAATAGCAATGAATGAGAGTTCCTGTTGCTTCACATCCTTGCCAGCAGTTGGCATTGTCAGTGTGAAGGATTTTGGTTACTCTAATATGTATGTATTGGCATTCATTTTAATTTAAATTTCCTTAATTATATATGATATGGAGCATCGTTTCATGTGTTTATTTACCGTCTTTGTCTCTTCTTTGGTGAAGTGTTTGTTCAGGTCTTTTGCCCATTTTTTAATCGTGTTGTTCATTTTCTTATTGTTGAGTTCCTGGTATGTTTTTAATAATAGTTCTTTATCAAATAGAAAAATATTGATACAGATTTTAATCTAATATCAAATAGAAAAATATTATCTTTTGCAATTATTTTTCCCAGTCTGTTGCTTGTCTTCTGATTCTCTTGGCAGAGTCTTTCATAGAGTAGAAGTTTTTAATTTTAATGAAGTCCAGCTTATTAAATCACATCTTTCTTGGATTGTGCCTTTGATGTTGTATTTAAAAAGTCATGCCACACTCATGGTCATATAGATTTTGCTCTACTGTATCTTTAAGGAATTCTATGTATTTTCTGTTTGGATCTATGATCCAATTTGAGTTAATTTTTATAAAGGGCATAAGTTTTGTATCTAGATTCACTTTTTTTTTTTTTTTGCATGTGGATGCCCCATTGCTCTAGTACCATTTGCTGAAAAGACTATCTTTTCTCTATTGTATTTCCATTGCTCCTTTGTTAAAGTTCATTGAATGTATCTGTGTGGGGTATACTACTGGGCTTTCTATTCTGTTACATTGATCTATTTGTTTATTCTTTTACCAATACCATGCTATCCTGATTATCGTTACTTTATAGAAAGTATTGAAGTCAGGTAGTGTCAGTCCTCTGACTTTCTTCTTCTCTTTCATTATTGTATTAATTATTATGGATCTTTTGCCTCTGCACATAAACTTTAGAATCAGTTTGTCGGTACCCACAGAACAACTTGCTGAAGTTGTATTCAATTTACAGATCAAGTTGGGAAGAACTGACATCTTGACAATATTGACTCTTCCTGTTCATGAACATGGAACATCTCTCCATTTATTTAGTTCTTGTATTTCTTTCATTAGAGTTTTGTAGTTTTATTCATGTAGAGCTTGTGCATTTTAAAAGGATTTATACCTAAGTTTTTCATTTTTTGCAATCTACCCATCTGATAAAGGTCTAGTATCCAGAATCTACAAGGAACTTAAACAAACTTACAAGAAAAAAACAAACAACCCCATCAAAAAGTGGGTGAAGGATATGAACAGACAGTC
>NW_020260230.1:0-4292 GCF_003255815.1 Theropithecus gelada
GGCCTAGCCCTGAGCTTTAGCTCAGCACAGAAAGTGATGGAGGGTGTGGGGCTCTGGAAATGAGAGCCTCATCCTCAGACACCCCTCCTGTCCTCTCTTGCAGGTTCCGTGGTTTCCTCTGAGCTGACTCAGGAGCCTGCATTGTCTGTGGCCTTGGGACATACAGTCAGGATGACCTGCCAAGGAGACAGCCTCAAAACCTATTATGCAAGCTGGTACCAGCAGAAGCCAGGCCAGGTCCCTGTGCTGGTTATCTATGGTAACACCAATAGGCCCTCAGGGATCCCAGGCCGATTCTCTGGCTCCTTGTCAGGAAACACAGCTTCCTTGACCATCACTGGGGCTCAGGTGGAAGATGAGGCTGACTATTACTGTGGCTCCTGGGATAACAGTGGTACCCATCCCGCAGTGACACAGACAGATGGGGAAGTGAGACAGAAACCCCTTTACTGTCAGTGTCACCCTCTCTCTCCAGCCCCAGCAGGATTGTGAACAAAGTCATAAGCAGAACTGACCCAGTTCACCTGGATCTGAGACCTCCAGGCTGCCCTTCCCTGCAACCCTCTAGGCAGGCTCTGCAGAAGTTGGGTCAGTATAGGATTTGAGGCTCTAAGGACCACTCTGTTCTGCTGTTGTTTGGACTGAGGGTGTCCTGGCTCAAGATGACCTAAGTGGAAGGACAATAAGAGGGAGGCACACAGCTGTTGAGTGGCCATGGTCCCTGGAGTTCCTCTTGTGTGGTGACTGGATCTAACACAATGCCTGGACCCTGTGGCCCAAATGCCCTGGATTATTGGTCTGAACTGCCCATGTTTAACTGAGACCCTCAAGCCTCAGCTCCATGCATCTCACGTTCTGAAAAGGAAAGTCTTTCCTAGTGAGCACTGTGGCATGCCTTGGCATCCCTGGCTTCATACAGCTTTTCCCCTCCGAAAAATGCCATTTAGTGCAAAGAACGGCTTCGTACAAAGATGTCCCTCCTTCAGAATGTGGTTCAAGAGCAATGACTGCCTGACGCCTTAATCCCAAAGCCATGCTTTAATTTAGGATGACCTTAAATGCCTTCTAGCTGAGCAGTCAATTGTAACACATTCCCAGTCACACCTCCCACACTTCTCTCCTGAGAGTATATCCTGAAACCCTACTGCATGGAATCCTACCTCTCTGAGTAGGATTCAAGGATCTCAAAACTTAAAAAGCAAATAAAACCGTCTAATGGGAAAAGTATCAAAGAGGAGAGAGTTGCACAAAGAGAGAACTCTGAAGTCTGCAAATATTCATGCACTGATGAGCACTTCTGTGTGAAGAAACTCTATGAAAGAGAAAAGAACCACCCAAAGACACTTGAAGGAACATGCCTCAGAATGTGTGTGCACACACTGTCACACACACACACTCTCACACACATACTCACACAAACACACACATAACACTCTCTCACACACACATGTACTTTCACACTCACACACTCACACACTCACACACACACTCACACACCAGTCCCAGAGGAAGGGCCTGAGTTACAGGGCACGAGGTTGACTCATCAGAAGAGCTTTGCCTCAGTACTGGGGAAATGTGACCCTAGACAAAAGGCTGTTCAGGTCTCAACTATGAAAGTGTAAAAGCAAACAGAAAATCCAAGCAGTTTTCATGTAACTTCACTGAATTCAATCATAAAAGACAAAAGTAGAGAATGAAATGTAAAATAATTCTAAATCCAACAGGAAAAATGCACAATGTCTTCATCCCGTCAATATTTCCTGCAAGATGACAAGAAAATATGTGCTATATCAAACAGAAAAATGAATCAATCCAAGGTGATAATTAAGTTGCACACATGACAGACCTTGTAAACAAATATAAAAAGAGCAATTCTCATCATTCTATTCTATTCTACTTGTTCCTGAGGATACAGGATTGAACAAACATGTTAAATAGAGACATAAAAAAGATAAAGAGAGGCCCAAGTTATACTTTTATAAATAATCCATAATATGGCATAATAAAATATACACTGAATGAGACTGATTGCAGATTAGATGCTGTAAAGAATAGATGAGTGAACTTGAAGATATAGCAATGACAGCTATTCAAGATGAGGCACAAAAGCATAAACAGAGTATCAGTGAGCTTTAGGACATTTTCAACTGCCTAAATTGGTATATTAAAGTCATTAAAGGAGATAAGATTGACCAGGAAGAGAAAAGGTAGAAATACAATTTGAAAGAATAAGGACCAAAATTACCCAAATTTTGTGAAAACTAGAAACCTACTATTCAAAAAGGTTAACACGTCCCAAAGACACACAGAGAAAGAGAGAGACAGATACGGGTGAACAACACAATGACAAGAAAAGGCTTGGTTTTTAACTTTTTAAAAAATTTTAGTGTCTGCACAGTAGGAGTATATTTTATTGGGTACCTGAGATGTTTTGGTACAGGCACACAACGTGAAATAACCACATTATGGAAAATAGGATATTCATTCACTCAAGTATTTATCCGTTGAGTTATAAACTATTCAATTACACTCTTTCTGCTTTTTTAAATGCGCAATTAATTTGTAATTAACTATAGTCATCCTGTTGTGCTGTCAAATAGTGGCCTTATTTATTATTTCTCACAGGTTTTTTGACCCATTAACCATCCTCAGATAATAGTGGATTTCTTATTAGAAGTAATACAAGCCTGAGTCAGTGAAGTTATATTTAGAAAATATTAAACGAGAAAACTTACTACCCAAAGTAATCTACAAACTCAATGCAATTCCTATCAAAATACCAATGACATTATTCACAGAAATAAAAAAATCTGTAAAAAAATTGGTATGAAACCAGAAAAGACCCTGAATAGCCAAAGCAATACTGAGCAAAAAGAACACCGCTGAAGATATCACACTACTGGAATTAAAATACATTACAAACTATAGTAACCAAAACAGGATGGTATGGGCATTTGATCAGACACTGAGACCAATATAACAGAATAGAGAACACAGAAATAAATTTGAATATCTATACCCAGCTGATTTTCAACAAAGATGACAAGAACATCCACTGAGAAAATGGCACAATTTTCAATAAATGGTGCTGAGAAAACTGGATACTTATGTACAGAACAAGGAAACTAGACACTTACCCCTCTCAGCATAAAAATATCAACTAAAAGTGGATTAAAGACCCAAGTATAAGACCCCAAACTGTAAAACTACTAGAAGGAAACTTAGAGAACACAGGGGAAGAACAAGTTCTTTAGGACATTGGTCTAGATAAAAATGGTATGGCCAACACTTCAAAAGCAAAGTCAACAACAAATAATAGAGATATGGGACTTTATTAAACTAAAAAGCTTCTGACAAGCAATGGAAACAATCAATAAAGTAAAGAAAATGTGTAGAAGAACAGAAAATATTTGCAAACTACTCACCAGACAAAGAGCTAATATTCAGTATAAAAAAATTTTTTAAAAACTGAAACAACTCATTAGCATAAAAAATAAATAATACCATTAAAAAGTGGGCCAAGAATTTGAATACACTTTTCTCAACAGAAGACATACAAACGGTCAATAACATATGAGAAAAATGTTCAACATCACTAATCAGCAAGTGAATGAAAATCAAAACCCCAGTGAGATACAATCTCACCCTACCTGGAATGGCTATGAGTGAAAAGACAAAAAATACAAATGCTGGTGAAGGTAGGTGACTTCATATCTCTCTAGTCTGATTCTCTGGAAACAATGAGAGCGCTCTGTCTTTTCTCTCCCTCTAGTAATTATTTTTCACATGCAAAAATATGGACCTTATTGGGAAATAATGCCTAAGACCACCAACACCTGAATCGGTCATTCATCACACTAGAAATGAAATGGTTTTCTGAATAATATTAACATCTCTCTGTGTCTATCACCATAGTGTCAATGTTTGTGTGATCCAATAAAATTTAGAAGGCCTAGAAGAATGCCTTTGCATCTGTGGCCTAACACAGATATAGATGATATAGATATAGATATAGATAGTAGGGGGTTGTACCTTGAAATTTATTTCCCTAAGGGACACATTTCACATCAAATTTGAAATTATTCTGGTTTTAAATGTAACAAATGATGAACCTCATGGAATGATAACACAATTGTTTATGTTATAAAGTCACAAGGTATATCAAATAATGAACCAATCATTCTATATTGAGGTTAGTATTATTTTTTTCACTTCAATTCTCATTATATGAGAACAGCTTTATATAAGGAAGGAAGGAAGGAAGGAAGGAAGGAAGGAAGGAAGGAAGGAAG
>NW_020260231.1:0-4291 GCF_003255815.1 Theropithecus gelada
CCCACGGAGCCTCCCTCATTGCTAGCACAGCAGTCTGTGATCTACCAGCAAGGCAGCAGCGAGGCTGGGGGAGGGGCGCCTGCCATTGCAGAGGCTTAAGTAGGTAAACAAAGCTGCTGGGAAGCTCCAACTGGGTGGAGCTCACAGCAGCTGAAGGAAACCTGCTTGTCTCCGTAGACTCCACCTCTGGGGACAGGGCACAGCTACACAACAACAACAACAACAACAACAACAAAGCAGCAGAAACCTCTGCAGACGCAAACGACTCTGTCTGACAGCTTTGAAGAGAGCAGTGGATCTCCCAAACACCGAGGTTGAGATCTGAGAAGGGACAGACTGCCTGCTCAAGTGGGTCCCTGACCCCTGAGTAGCCTAACTGGGAGACATCCCCCACTAGGGGCAGTCTGACACCCCACACCTCACAGGGTGGAGTACACCCCTGAGAGGAAGCCTCCAAAGCAAGAATCAGACAGGTACACTCGCTGTTCAGAAATATTCTATCTTCTGCAGCCTCTGCTGCTGATACCAAGGCAAACAGGGTCTGGAGTGGACCTCAAGCAATCTCCAACAGACCTACAGCTGAGGGTCCTGACTGTTAGAAGGAAAACTATCAAAGAGGGAGGACATCTACACCAAAACCCCATCAGTACATCACCATCATCAAAGACCAGAGGCAGATAAAACCACAAAGATGGGGAAAAAGCAGGGCAGAAAAGCTGGAAATTCAAAAAATAAGAGTGCATCTCCCCCGGGAAAGGAGCGCAGCTCATCACCAGCAACGGATCAAAGCTGGATGGAGAATGACTTTGACGAGATGAGAGAAGAAGGCTTCAGTCCATCAAATTTCTCAGAGCTAAAGGAGGAATTACGTACCCAGCGCAAAGAAACTAAAAATCTTGAAAAAAAAGTGGAAGAATTGATGGCTAGAGTAATTAATGCAGAGAAGGTCCTAAACGAAATGAAAGAGATGAAAACCATGACACGAGAAATACGTGACAAATGCACAAGCTTCAGTAACCGACTCCATCAACTGGAAGAAAGAGTATCAGCGATTGAGGATCAAATGAATGAAATGAAGCGAGAAGAAAAACCAAAAGAAAAAAGAAGAAAAAGAAAGGAACAAAGCCTGCAAGAAGTATGGGATTATGTAAAAAGACCAAATCTACGTCTGATTGGGGTGCCTGAAAGTGAGGGGGAAAATGGAACCAAGTTGGAAAACACTCTTCAGGATATCATCCAGGAGAACTTCCCCAACCTAGTACGGCAGGCCAACATTCAAATCCAGGAAATACAGAGAACGCCACAAAGATGCTCTTCGAGAAGAGCAACTCCAAGACACATAATTGCCAGATTCACCAAAGTTGAAATGAAGGAAAAAATCTTAAGGGCAGCCAGGGAGAAAGGTTGGGTTACCCACAAAGGGAAGCCCATCAGACTAACAGCAGATCTCTCGGCAGAAACTCTACAAGCCAGAAGAGAGTGGGGGCCAATATTCAACATTCTTAAAGAAAAGAATTTTCAACCCAGAATTTCATATCCAGCCAAACTAAGTTTCATAAGTGAAGGAGAAATAAAATCCTTTACAGATAAGCAAATGCTTAGAGATTTTGTCACCACTAGGCCTGCCTTACAAGAGACCCTGAAGGAAGCACCAAACATGGAAAGGAACAACCGGAACCAGCCACTGCAAAAACATGCCAAAATGTCAAGACCATCGAGGCTAGGAAGAAACTGCATCAACTAACGAGCAAAATAACCAGTTAATATCATAATGGCAGGATCAAGTTCACACATAACAATCTTAACCTTAAATGTAAATGGACTAAATGCTCCAATGAAAAGACACAGACTGGCAAACTGGATAAAGAGTCAAGACCCATCAGTCTGCTGTATTCAGGAGACCCATCTCACACGCAGAGACATACATAGGCTCAAAATAAAGGGATGGAGGAAGATTTACCAAGCAAATGGAGAACAAAAAAAAGCAGGGGTTGCAATACTAGTCTCTGATAAAACAGACTTTAAACCATCAAAGATCAAAAGAGATAAAGAAAGCCATTCCAGAATGGTAAAAGGATCAATTCAACAGGAAGAGCTAACTCTCCTAAATATATATGCACCCAATACAGGAGCACCCAGATTCATAAAGCAAGTCCTTAGAGACTTACAAAGAGACTTAGACTCCCAAACAATAATAATGGGAGACTTCAACACTCCACTGTCAACATTAGACAGATCAACGAGACAGAAAGTGAACAAGGATATCCAGGAATTGAACGCATCTCAGCAGCAAGCAGACCTAATAGACATCTATAGAACTCTCCACCCCAAATCAAAACAGAATATACATTCTTCTCAGCACCACATTGTACTTACTCCAAAATTGACCACATAATTGGAAGTAAAGCACTCCTCAGCAAATGTACAAGAACAGAAATTATAACAAACTGTCTCTAAGACCACAGTGCAATCAAACTAGAACTCAGGACTAAGAAACTCAATCAAAACCGCTCAACTACATGGAAACTGAACAACCTGCTCCTGAATGACTACTGGGTACATAATGAAATGAAGGCAGAAATCAAGATGTTCTTTGAAACCAATGAGAACAAAGATACAACATACCAGAATCTCTGGGACACATTTAAAGCAGTGTGTAGAGGGAAAGTTATAGCACTAAATGCCCACAAGACAAAGCAGGAAAGATCTAAAATTGACACTCTAACATCGCAATTAAAAGAACTAGAGAAGCAAGAGCAAACACATTCGAAAGCTAGCAGAAGGCAAGAAATAACTAAGATCAGAGCAGAACTGAAGGAGATAGAGACACAAAAAACCCTCCAAAAAATCAATGAATCCAGGAGTTGGTTTTTTGAAAAGATCAACAAAATTGACAGACCACTAGCAAGACTAATAAAGAAGAAAAGAGAGAAGAATCAAATAGACGCAATAAAAAATGATAAAGGGGATATCACCACCGACCCCACAGAAATACAAACTACCAACAGAGAATACTATAAACACCTCTATGCAAATAAACTGGAAAATCTAGAAGAAATGGATAATTTCCTGGACACTTACACTCTTCCAAGACTAAACCAGGAAGAAATTGAATCCCTGAATAGACCAATAGTAGGCTCTGAAATTGAGGCAATAATTAATAGCCTACCAACCAAAAAAAGTCCAGGACCAGATGGATTCACAGCTGAATTCTACCACAGGTACAAGGAGGAGTTGGTACCATTCCTTCTGAAACTATTCCAATCAATAGAAAAAGAGGGAATCCTCCCTAACTCATTCGATGAGGCCAACATCATCCTGATACCAAAGCCTGGCAGAGACACAACAAAAAAAGAGAATTTTGGACCAATATCCCTGATGAACATCGATGCAAAAATCCTCAATAAAATACTGGCAAACCGGATTCAGCAACACATCAAAAAGCTTATCCACCATGATCAAGTGGACTTCATCCCTGGGATGCAAGGTTGGTTCAACATTCGCAAATCAATAAACATAATCCAGCATATAAACAGAACCAAAGACAAGAACCACATGATTATCTCAATAGATGCAGAAAAGGCTTTTGACAAAATTCAACAGCCCTTCATGCTAAAAACGCTCAATAAATTCGGTATTGATGGAACGTACCTCAAAATAATAAGAGCTATTTATGACAAACCCACAGCCAATATCATACTGAATGGGCAAAAACTGGAAAAATTCCCTTTGAAAACTGGCACAAGACAGGGATGCCCTCTCTCACCACTCCTATTCAACATAGTGTTGGAAGTTCTGGCTAGGGCAATCAGGCAAGAGAAAGAAATCAAGGGTATTCAGTTAGGAAAAGAAGAAGTCAAATTGTCCCTGTTTGCAGATGACATGATTGTATATTTAGAAAACCCCATTGTCTCAGCCCAAAATCTCCATAAGCTGATAAGTAACTTCAGCAAAGTCTCAGGATACAAAATTAATGTGCAAAAATCACAAGCATTCTTATACACCAGTAACAGACAAACAGAGAGCCAAATCAGGAATGAACTTCCATTCACAATTGCTTCAAAGAGAATAAAATACCTAGGAATCCAACTCACAAGGGATGTAAAGGACCTCTTCAAGGAGAACTACAAACCACTGCTCAGTGAAATAAAAGAGGACACAAACAAATGGAAGAACATACCATGCTCATGGATAGGAAGAATCAATATCATGAAAATGGCCATACTGCCCAAGGTAATTTATACATTCAATGCCATCCCCATCAAGCTACCAATGAGTTTCTTCACAGAAT
>NW_020260232.1:0-417 GCF_003255815.1 Theropithecus gelada
GGGAGGCTCCCATTGGACCGGAGCTGCTATGGAGGCGGGACTTTACCTTTTTCTTGAATCCCATTGGGTTAAATCCAGTCCAACCAAGCGTCTCTCCTCAGCAGTGGGAGGAGTGATTGGGCTCACCCATACTTAAGAATTTGGGGTTTGAGATCTGACTCGGTGGCTCAAGCCTGTAATCCCAGCACTTTGTGCGGGCCGAAGCGGGAGGATCACCTGAGGTCAGGAGTAGGAGACCAGCCTGGCCAATATGGCGAAACCCCGGCGCTCACCTGTAATCCCAGCTACTCGAGAGGCTGAGGCAGGAGAATCTCTTGAACCCGGGAGGCGGTACTTGCAGTGAGCAGATATAGCCAGAGCCACTGCACTCCAGCCTGGCGACAGAGTGAGACTCCGTCTCAAAAAAAAAAAAAAAAA
>NW_020260232.1:422-1649 GCF_003255815.1 Theropithecus gelada
GGGGGGGGGGGGGGGGGCGAGCCACCGCCTGGAGCGGGGGGGGGGGGGAAAAAAAAAAAAAAAAAAAAAAAAAAAAAAAAAAAAAAGGAGAATTTGAGGTTTAAGGTGTCTCTCCTTGGTCGCTGTGGAGTCAAGTGTTTTTATGTTCAGACATCTTCCTGCCCATTTAAAAAATTTTATTTATTTATTTATTTATTTTTATTTTTATTTATTTTATTTTATTTTATTTCTCTCTGCCGCCCAGGCTGGAATGCAGTGGTGCGATCTCAGGTCACTGCAACCTCCGCCTCCTGGGTTCAAGCGATTCTCCTGCCTCAGCCTCCCAAGTAACTGGTATTACAGGTGGTGCCACCACGTCCAGCTAATGTTTTTTTTTGTTTGTTTTTTTGTTTTTTTGTTTTTTTTGAGACGGAGTCTCCCTTTGTCACCCAGGCTGGAGTGCAGTGGCACCATCTCGGCTCACTGCAAGCTCCGCCTCCTGGGTTCACGCCATTCTCCTGCCTCAGCCTCCGAGTAGCTGGGACTACAGGCACGCACCACCACGCCCGGCTAATTTTTGTATTTTTNAAAAAAAAAAAAAAAAGCAAAAAGTTTTAAAAGAAAATACTGGAAAGGTAGAGACCCTAGAAGAGGGAGAAGGCCTAAGGCAATTTCTTCTTCCTCTCTTCCCCACCATTCTTTCAGCCACTGTGGGGAGAAGGAGAGTATGGGGTGCAGGGTAGATGAGAGTAGACAATTGTGAATATTTGAGGAGGGTTTTTGGGTTAGGGAGTGAGCTTCTTACTGATGTTATTTATTTTTTTTTGAGACCGAGTCTCACTGTGTCACCTAGGCTGGAGTGAGATCTCGGCTCACTGCAACCTCTGCCTCCCGGGTTCAAGTGATTCTCCTGCCTCAGCCTCACAAGTTGCTGGGACTGCAGGCAGGCACCACCATGCCTGGCTAATTTTTTGTATTTTTAGTAGAGATGGGGATTTCACCATGTTGGCGCGGCTAATCTCAAACTTCTTTTTTCTTATTTTTTTTTGTTTGAGACGGAGTCTCACTCTGTCGCCCAGGCTGGAGTGCAGTGGTGTGATATCGGCTCACTGCAAGCTCCGCCTTCCGGGTTCATGCCATTCTCTTGCCTCAGCCTCCCAAGTAGCTGGGACTACAGGCGCCCACCACAACGCCCGGCTAATTTTTTTTTTTTTTTTTTTGAGACGGAGTCTCGCTCTGTCGCCCAGG
>NW_020260232.1:1730-4291 GCF_003255815.1 Theropithecus gelada
TTTTTTTTTTTTTTTTTTTTGAGACGGAGTCTCGCTCTGTCGCCCAGGCTGGAGTGCAGTGGCCAGGTCTCAGCTCACTGCAAGCTCTGCCTCCCAGGTTCACGCTATTCTCCTGCCTCAGCCTCCCAAGTAGCTGGGACTACAGGGGCCCGCCCCCTCGCCCGGCTAGTTTTTTGTATTTTTTAGTAGAGACGGGGTTTCACCGTGTTCGCCAGGATGGTCTCGATCCCCTGACCTCGTGATCCGCCCGTCTCGGCCTCCCAAAGTGCTGGGATTACAGGCTTGGGCCACCGCGCCCGGCCTAATTATTTTTTTTGTATTTTTAGTAGAGATGGGGTTTCACCGTGTTAGCCAGGATGGTTTCAATCTCCTGACCTCTTGTGATCCACCCGCCTTGGCCTTCCAGAGTGCTGGGATTACAGGCATGAGCCACTGCTCCCAGCCTGCTGATCTCAAATTTCAGACCTCAGGTGATCCCCCCACCTTGGCCTCCCAGAGTGCTGGGATTACAGGTGTGAGCCCCTCGCCTGGCCAAAAAACTTTTATATTAAGTTCAGGGGTATATGAGCAGGTTTGTTATAGAGGTAAATTGCCTGTCACGGGGGTTTAGTGTACAGATTTGTTAATCACCTTGTAATTCTTTCCACCATTTATTTACCTTTCTCCACAGCAGCCTATTCACTTAACAATAAACTGAGTGCCCATTATGTGCCAAAAACTGGAGATAAGGATATGAGTAAGGAATCTTACTTATCTCCAGTTTTTGTAGCATATACTCATTCTGTTTCTCTTTCCTTTGTCCTAGTTTGAGTGCCCAGCAGGTGTTTCAAGTCACTGATTATGTATCCACTCTGCGAAAGTTGTTTGTGCAGCCTGCGTACCCTCCTTTGGAACTTCGGTGTTTTGTTTTTGTTTTTGTTTTTGTTTTTGTTTTGAGACGGAGTCTTGCTCTGTCGCCCAGGCTAGAGTTCAGTGGTGTGATTTCGGCTCACTGCAACCTCTGCCTCCCGCAATTCTTCTGCCTCAGTCTCCCGAGCATCTGGGATTACAGGCGCCTGCCACCATGCCTGGCTAATTTTTGTATTTTCAGTAGAAACGGGGTTTCACCATCTTGGCCAGGCTAGTCTCGAACTCCTGACCTCATGATCCACCCACCTTGGCCTCCCAAAGTGTTGGGATTACAGGCATGAGCTACCACGCCTGGCCATGAACTTCAGTATTCTATAGATAGTATTTGATAGATTGAAAGGGAGTAGATTAGGGGTCCAGAGAGTGTCCTGAAGCTTAAAAGAAAAATGATTTGGCTGGGTGTGGCGGCAGGCACCAGGCGTGGTGGTGTGTGCCTGTAGTCCCAGCTACTGGGGAGGCTGAGTTGGGAGAATCCCTTGAGCAGTGAGCTATGATCGTGCCACTGCACTCCAGTCTGGGCAAGAGACCGAGGCCCTGTCTCTATCAAAAAAAAAAAAAAAAAAAAACAAAAAAAAAAAAAGAAGAGACATAAACTGAGAAATCCATTGTGTTCTAATTTACTTAACCAGCCCCTTATTAATGACTTTGAATGTTTGCTTGTTTCATTTTTGCCTTTACAATGTTGTGACAGATGTCTTCATACATTATCTTGCCTCTAATTATTGCTCTCTCTCTCTTTTTTTTTTCCTGAGACAGAATCTCACTCGGTTGCCCAGGCTTGACTTGGCTCACTGCACCCTTCACCTCCTGAGTTCAAGTGATTCTCCTGCCTCAGCTTCCTGTGTAGGTGCGATTACAGGGGTGCGCCACCATGCCCTGCTAATTTTTTTTTTTTTTTTTGAGACAGAGTTTTGCTCTGTCGCCCAGGCTAGACTGCAGTGGTGCGATTTCGGCTCAATGCAACCTCCACCTCTAAGGTTCAAGTGATTCTCCTGCCTCAGCCTCCCCAGGAGCTGGGACTACAGGCACATGCCACTACGCCTGGCTAATTTTTTATATTTTTAGTAGAGATGGAGTTTTACTGTGTTAGCCAGGATGGTCTCGATCTCCTGACCTCGTAGTCCACCTGCCTCGGCCTCCCAAAATACTGGGAGTACAGGCGTGAGTCACCACACCTGGCCAATTTTTTGTATTTTTAGTAAAGATGAGGTTGCACCATGTTGGCCAGGCTGGTCTCGAACTCCTGACCTCAGGTGATCCTCCCACTTTGGCCTCCTAAAGTGCTAAGATTGCAGGTGTGAGCCACGACGCCTGGCCCAATTATCCTCCTCCTCCTCCTCCTCCTCCTCCTCCTCCTCCTCCTCCTCCTCCTCCTCCTCCTCCTTCTTCTTCTTCTTCTTCTCCTTCTTCTTCTCCTCCTCCTTCTCCTCCTCCTTCTCCTCCTCCTTCTCCTCCTCCTTCTCCTCCTCCTTCTCCTCCTCCTTCTTCTTCTTCTTCTTCTTCTTCGTTATTATTGGGATGGAGTTTTGCTCTTGTTGCCCAGGCTGAAGTGCAATGGTGCAATCTTGGCTCACTGCAACCTCCGCCTCCCTGGTTCAAGTGATCCTCCTGCCTCAGCCTCCTGAGTAGCTGGGATTACAAGCCCCCACCAC
>NW_020260233.1:0-4289 GCF_003255815.1 Theropithecus gelada
AACTGCACAGTTAAAGTAACTGTTCCATTATTTTATATAAACCCAAACGATAAAGTAGAGTATGCTTTGGAAAACAGTATTTCCATATGCCAACGATGAAGCAGAAGACAGTTCACCAGCCTCATATGACATTTGACAACCGAAGTACTCTGGCCCAAGCCCAGCCCGGTTAAACGGAAATGAGGTAAACGTGTGAGTGACTGTGCTGGGGCACTCGGATAGCCACAGTCCGGGAAAGAACAGCTAACATCTTTCTTCTTCATGGGAAAACTGAAACATACTCAAGAGACCTTGATTCTTTAAAACAGTCTGCCCCAGTACTAACCTTAAGCTCCCATTGATCAAGATTGCGATACCCACAGAGGTGTTTATCCAGGCCCTCGAAAATCACGGACATGGTACATACACAATGTTTTCAAACACTCAATGCTGCCAATATGTTAAATGCGCTGTGATACCGGAGGTCTTGGGCAGGACCAGAAGCGTCGCAGCCTGGTTACCTGTCCTGGTGTTCAATGCTTTGTATGTGCAAAGCCTGCTGTTACAATTTACTGGCCTTAATGTGATTCAGTTCATCACAGAAGAGAGCTATGACATTTACTTAATTCCACACAGGGATTCTCAGGTTCACCTTCCACGAGTGACTGCTCTGTCCACGAGACAGCAGAGGGAAGACCAGGAAAGGCCTGGGAGATGCCCGGTGCTCACAAACTGGTATCAGTCTGCTGCTTTTGGCTTAAAGGAAAACAGACATAGAAGGAACTAAAAGGGCTCACTACACCTAATATCACAACGTTCTCAACTTTACCTCAGCCAAAAATAAAAGCGGAAAAGCAAAACTACTCACTGCAGGGCATGATTCCAGTGCCAATCTGAAACATGGAATATTTAGAAGACAAAGCTTATTGTGAGTGCAATGATAATACGCACATAAAACACTGCTTTTGCAAAACCCAGTCTTTGTGATTGCTTTTATAAAAAGTAAAACTCTCCTGAGGATCGCATACATTAACTGATTTTCAAATGAAGGGACTGGTAAACTTCAGGGCATATGATTTCTGCCACACACGAGGGGAGCAGTGAGAGAGGAGAGCTAGGATCAAGTGTGCTGAAGCTGTCCTAGGACTGACATTCAGTTTCTGTCAAAACAAAAACCCAGGAGTCTGTCAACTTCGATAGCAAGCTCTGCTTGAGAGCGTCAAGATGTTAAAGTTGCAAAGGGGCTTCTCCCGGCTATGGGTAAGTGTGATCCTTGCAAAAACATAGCTCAGCATCATCAAAAACCAGGAAAGAAGAAAAGCCTTGCAGACATGAAATCCAAGAGCAGAAGGGAGCAGAGTCCAAGCTTGCTCAGCAGAACTGTTCCCGGAGGAGAACAGCACAGAGGACGTCACAGGGAGCGCAGCACAAGCAACAGCGGCTTCCGTCTCACTGCAAGCAGGGCCTGAGCCAGGGGCGCAGTCTCCTCCAACCTGACAAGGAGGCACGAGGAGCCACAGAGAAGCCAATTCAGGGTCCTTTTCAGAAAGGGGCAACGATGAGAAAATCTGGTCTTACCCACACTCCCCCCCCACCCCACGGTAAGAGCTGAGCTCGTCTGTCACGTTCCCCACCCCTCATGCAGATGCTTTTCCTGCACCAGAGTGCCCGTCTCCATGCTGCTCCTGAGGCCACACCTATTGCCATCCAGTAGTGACCAGGAATTCACCTTTGTCCGGGAGAAGCAAACGCAGAGTTCGTACACTCCTGTACGGGTTTGCTGGCTGAGAATCTAACCGCGCTGTCCGATTCCAGATGTGCTGGTACCAAGCAGAAGGTTCGATGTCCGGCATTTATAAACGGTATCAGTGGGTTCTCCTGGGACTCCCAGGCAGCCGCAAGAGGGAGGGAGCTCTTGCCCTGTTACCCCGAGCCAAAGTCACGCTGTGAGGCAAACACCACAGGCCACATCACACTCAAGCACTGACTCTTGACAACTGCTTGGTTTGTGTGTTAAGAAGAGTTCGGGGTACAGGCATCAGACAGGCCTGATCTCAGCCATGGGACAGCAGTGACTGCCCACAAGTCCCGTATCTAAGCCCCGACTTACCCATCCGGCCTTCCTTCAGGAACAATGCCCAACTCACAGTGCTGCCATGAACGCTAAGTCAGCACGTACATACATAACCAAATTCATTTCAATTGTGCTTTCTACCCCAATTTAATACAACCAGGCGCTATCATCGAGACTGAATAACCAATATTAGAACAGAAGGTCAGGCCAGGGATGGTGGCTCAGACCTGTAATCCCAGTACTTTGGAAAGCTGAGGTGGGTGGATCGCTTGAGGTCAGGAGTTGGAGACCAGCCTGGCCAACATGGCAAAACTCCACCTCTACTAAAAATAAATTATCCGGGCATGGTGGCACACACCCTGTAACCCCAGCTACTAGGGAGGCTGAGGCATAGGAATCACTTGAACCTGGGAGGTAGAGGTTGCAGTGAACGGAGATCGTACTACTGTGCTCCACCCTTCCAGCCTGGATAACAGAGCAAGATTCTAACAAAAAAATAAAAGGTCAAGATGAAAACTGATTGCCAAGGTCCACGTTCCATGTACTTAAAATATAAAATTCATTAGCTGATACTTGATCAAGTTGTTGTTTACTTCATTACAATCTTGTATATCCTTCTAACACAGCTCAGAATGTTTACATTTGAGTACACCTCACGTATAACAAAATAAAGTGCCGATATTTCATAAGAGAGCAAGTTCCAGAAAGGCTGCATCCTGCCGTAGTTAATCCTTTGACAACGTAAAACTGAGCCATCCTGACATAGCACTGACAGATGGTACAAGAAGAATGACCTGCAATTAAGTCGCTAGATTTAGAGGACACATAAATATAGTTTATCACTAATTCACTAGCGATTAGCAAGATGGTAAAGGAAGAAAAAGTATCAGGACTGTAACTGGGAATAAAGGCAAAAATAAACATGAGAAATTAGTCACGTTTAAATCAATACCCTTTCAGTGGGGCCGTAAGAGTTTGCACACCTGTTGTGTATACTTTATCATGCTAAGCTGTCACCAAGCTCTCTATGAAGGAGGTAAGAGCGTACCAAGTCGCAGAGCCTCGTATTCCTATTTAAACCCTAAACAGCCAACACCACACTCAGCACGCAGTGAGAACTCTGAAAGCTCAGGGGAACACATGATGGGATGAAGGGCCCTAGCCCTGCCATCACCCTGCTGCTCATTAAAAATATAAAACAAAGCCTTGTCTTCAAGGTGCTCAGATCTAACTAGTACAAGCTTTTGCTTTTAACAAGTTAACTACAAATGATGAAAACTCTCAACAGCTGTGAGAAACGTAAGGCAACCTGAGAAGAGGAACTTGGCTGAGACTAAACCCAGAGATGGTTTTTTTTTTTTTTTTTTGAGATGGAGTCTCGCTCTGTCGCCCAGGCTGGAGTGCAGTGGCATGATCTCAGCTCACTGCAAGCTCCGCCTCCCGGGTTCACGCCATTCTCCTGCCTCAGCCTCCCGAGTAGCTGGAACTACAGGTGCCCGCCACCACACCCAGCTAGTTTTTTGTATTTTTAGTAGAGACGGGGTCTCACCGTGTTAGCCAGGATGGTCTTGATCTCCTGACCTCGTGATCCACCCACCTCAGTCTCCCAAAGTGCTGGGATTACAGGCGTGAGCCACCGCGCCCGGCCCCAGAGGTGGTTTTTTAACCACAGAAGAGGAAAGAACTGAAGAACCTTACAGAAAATTGGCAGCAATTTCTATTTCTCTATGGTAGAACCTGGAAGACTGTCCCTTCTGTTCTGAAAAATCAGATTATTCTTGCAGTCCTCCATCAGGAGGAAAATTCCCAAAGGCATGGAAAACCAAGTACTAATGTTAAAAACCCAAAAAACTACCTACGATCTTAGATGTGAGATTTATTATTCTCAAATTCCAAATTTGGAAATATTTTGCACTAAGCCCTTTTTTCCCTGTTTACTTGAAAGCTCTCTATTCTTTTGTCCTAAATATCTTCTTTCTCATCCTTCCGACCAGTACCTGAAGATGAATTTACATATCATTTTCAATGTTAACAAAGAATAGACTACATTTGTCATGAACTGTTTATAGTCACAACTCTAGAAGGGATTTTGCTACATCGTGAGGAATAACACAAGGCAGTAAATATGCCACGAATAAAGAACAGTAGAAAATGGACACATTTCCTGATGAGTGGCGATTTCTCCTTGAGCTGCTGACAAAGTTATAATATGGAAAGCTAGACAGCTGCTATGTTC
>NW_020260234.1:0-4289 GCF_003255815.1 Theropithecus gelada
AATTAAATCAAAACAGTTAGTGCCAAATTAAATTAAATTAAAACAGTTGGTGCCGAAACCCGGGAGGAGACCCCTCCTCAGGGCCCCCTAAGGTCCGAGGAGCCTCCTCCTTCACGCCGCGGACAGACCAGGACCTAGACATCGCTTTCCACACCTCCAAGTCTCCTAGGGGTGAGTATCTCTTGCCTCCCTCTCATACTCCTTGGCCAGAAGTCCTGCGCAGGCCCAAGGTTTTTTGGTCACCAGGTGACCCACAGGAGAGTTCCCAAAGGTAGAGACGTCTGCCCAAAGGAACTCCATTCCAGTCCATGTGAGACCCGTCCAGGACGGAGACGTCCGCCTGGAGGTAATCTCCATTCCGGCTCCAGGAGCCTCCCGGTCTCTAGTGGCTCCAAAGGACGCTTTGTAGCCAGGTAGAGTTCGGTTTCCGCCTATGGGTGAGAGAAAGGCAATGGGAAATCCCCAATCCAAAATACCTAGAGACACCCCTTTAGGGTGTCTTCTAACTAATCTCAAAACTTTACAATTACAGCAAGATCTTAAATGAAAGCGACTGATTTTACTCTCCACTGTGGCGTGGCCAGTCTCAACGGCCGCCTGAAGGCACTTTAGACCGTAACATTTTAATTAGATCTCTCTAATTTCTGCCAGAGGCTCGGAAAGTGGTCAGAAATTATCTATGTCCAAGGCTTTTAGGACTTGCGCTCTCGCCCAGACCTGTGCGCCCGCTGTTAAATGGCCCAGGTCTCGTTAGCCTAAACCCCTAAACCCGGCCCTTGGCCCCCAACCTCAGCAACTGAGGAGGACTCCACCTCCATTTCAGATGGGGCCGACGGCAGGCGACCTCCCTCCCGACTTTCCAACCCCCCTCCCTATGGACTTTCTACCACCCCTCCCGACGCTCCTCCTTCAGCCACTCCTCTCACCCCTCCCTATGGAGCTCCCACTGCCCCGCCCGACACTCCTCCCTCAGCCACTCCTCTTACCTCTCCCATTACAATCCACACTCGCTCCAAGACCGCGGTAGCCGCCCCCATTAGTCAGCCCTCTACCAGTCAGCCTGCCTCAACCCCCTCTACCAGTCAGCCTGTCTTAACCTACCCTACTGGTCAGTCTGTTTCAACCTCCCCTGCTAGTTTGTTGCCCCCTCCCCCACCCCAAGAAGTTGCTGGAGCCAAAGGCGTGGTTAGAGTCCACGTCCCCTTTTCCTTGGCTGACCTTTCCAAAACTGAAGAACGACTTGGCGACTTCTCAGCCAACCCCACCTAATATTCCAAAGAGTTTCGATACCTAGGCCAGAACATATAACCTTACCTGGCATGACTTACATGTCATTCTTACTTCCACTCTTAACCCAGAGGAAAGAGAGTGCATTCTCGCAGCCGCCAGGCAACATGCAAATCAATGGCATTTAATCGACGCCACCGTCCTGTTAGGAGAGATGGCTGTCCTGTCCATAGAACCAGATTGAGATTACCAACCACAGCAGCCTGGCTGCCGTAGGAAGGACATTATGGTTCAATGTCTCTTGGCCGGTATGCAGGCAGCCTCTAACAAAGTGGTCAATTTTGATAAACTAAAGGAAATCATCCAGCACCCAGATGAGAACCTGGCTTCCTTCCTAAATCGCCTTACAGAGGCACTAGCCCAATTTACTCGGCTAGACCCCACCTCCCCAGCCGGAGCAGCTGTCCTAGCCTCCTATTTTATCTCCCAGTCAGCCTCACATATTCCAAAAAAGCAAAAAAAAAAAAAAAGGTTGAAGATGGGCCTCACACTCCCATACAGGAAAATTGGCCTTTAAAGTTTTTAACTCCAGAGAAGCAGCAGCTGAGGCCGCAGAGCTAGACAAGGAAAAAAGAAGGGCTGTGCTTCAGGCGCAAGCTCTAGTGGCTGCCCTCCAACCAGCGTTGCCCACTCTGCCGGCAGGGAAGACACAGGGCAAGTCTCCCAGGGGCTCCTGCTATAAATGCGGAGACCCAGGACACTGGACAAACCAGTGTCCCCAGGCCAAGCCGGCCACTCTGTCTCGTCCATGCTTTAAGTGTGGCACAACTGGGCATTGGGAAAAAAGGTGTCCAAATCCTCGCCTGCCTACCACGCCATGCCCAACCTGCCAACAGGAAGGACACTGGAAGTCTGATTGCCCCGCCAGCAGGGCAGGCATTGCGCCTCAACGTGGTGCCTCTCCTCAAAGGCCGGAAGGCTCCTTCCAGCTCCTACACCTGGACGACGACTGACGGTGCCCACACTCGGAGACCCTGGTCACCCTCGCCGAGCCTAGGGTAACTCTACAGATAGCGGGTAAGCCAATTTCTTTTCTCATCAATACGGAGGCTACCTATTCTGTTTTGCCAACCTATGGAGGTCCTAGCCAGCCATCCACTATCTCAGTAGTTGGGGTAGACGGTAAACCGTCTAACCCTCGCCAGACCCCAGTGTTAAATTACTGCCTGGACTATGCATGCTTTGCCCACTCTTTCCTCATCATGCCCTCTTGTCCCACCCCCCTCTTGGGATGAAACATCTTAACCTAACTCAAAACATCTATTCCCCTTCCCTTTCTCCAGGTGGCCAGGTTCTACTCAAGGATCAACACCCTCCTCAAATTTTCTCGCTTCCTCACCATTCTTCATCTTAACTGACTTTTCCTTCATAAACCCCATAGATACCCTCCTTCCCGACCCATCTCCCAACCAGTAGGTTTCCCAACTTTTTACTCTCATAGAAGACCTAGCTTGGCAGGGTGCCCTTTGTGATTTCGGCAATGTTGTACTTACCCTTTACACCTTTGTCATCATTATTATGGTTCACTCTAATTCCCCTAGTTACTCCTACTAATCCTAACTTTGTATGGAGATTCTAAACCTGGTCTACAGACAACCAGATACACTCAGTCATGCAGGGCATGGCAGATTGTCCCCCCCCCACCCAGGGTTGTCACTCTGCCCTCTCCCTAAATAAAATGTGGACTCATTAGGCCAGGATGAAGGACAGATACAGGGAAGGAGAGGCTGTAACCAGAAGGCAGTAGAAAGCCCAGACCTCCCCAAGGGCCTCTGCTGCACTCAGTCCCTGTTGAGTCAGAGATAGGGAGAAGCCAGGAGGTAGGGGAGTTGGTGAGGGGAGCAGCCTTGGTGAGCGGGAGGTGGAGAGACGGAGACGGAGACGGAGGTGGAGATGGAGACAGAGAGATACAGACAGAGATAGAGAGAGAGGTGGAGAAAGACAAAGACAGAGATGAAGAGAGACAGAGTGAGACAGAGATGGAGAGAGACAGAGAGAGACAGATGGAGAGAGAGAGACAGGTGGAGAGAGACAAAGACAGAGATGGGGAGAGACAGATGAAGAGAGACAGAGTGAGACAGAGATGAGGAGAGACAGAGATGAAGACAGACAGAGAGAGACGAAGAGAGACAGAGTGAGACAGAGATTCTTTTTTGCTACTCTACACCAAACTCTTCATGGTGTAATTGCACATAAGCTCCCAGCAGGACCCAGACGGCCCCTGTTGGAGGCTACTTTTGGTGTAACCAAACTCTATCTAAAACTCTTAACCATACCAACATCACCCAGTCCCTTTGCGTTCCGGTATCTTTAGTGCCTAGCTTAACCCTATATAGCAAAGGAGAATTGTCTGAACTAGCTTCCCAGCTCAGCTCCAGCAATAACATCCAAAAGCGGGCTGTTTTTCTTCCCTTAATTATCGGGGTTTCCCTAGCTTCAACAATTTAACGCCGCCTTAACCCCCGGACCACCGGTATGGCTACCGCCTGTAGTACAGCAGATGCTTCCATTCCTAATTCCCATACTAATCCTCTGCCTTATGTTATGTCTTGCTCCCATTCTAATAAAATTTCTCCGAGCCAAGGTTCAAGAGATCACCCGAGTCACCTTCAACCAAATGCTCCCTGCATCCCTACACGCAACTGCCAACCTCAGACCCTAACTACGCCCTTTAACAGCAGGAAGCAGCCAGACAGACCACGGCGCCCTAAGTTCTTATAATCAATAAGAGGTTGGACTGTTTGGGTGAAGGAGAAAGGACAAGATGGAGGAAGGTGAACAAGAAGGCATAATCCATGTTGCTTCTGGGTTCTTCCTCACCAACTTTCCCGCGCGCGGGAAGATGCAGATCAACCGAGCATGCTCCAGGTAATGTCAATCCGAAGAGATCAAAACTTACCCGGCCACGCCTATGGAGACGCCCCTATCACGCCCTTATCCTGCCCACTGCCCTCCCCCTTCCAGTACCAATGCATAAAAGTCTGCCACTGGCAGGAGCCAGC